>NW_027493840.1:0-287030 GCF_021521415.1 Bidens hawaiensis
ATTACACTTTACGTATTAGACATGTTTTAACCAATAAGTAATATGACCGCAGTCATAGATATGGTCGAGTGACGAGTACCTTTCGTCATTTTGTAACCAGAAAGATGTAAAAACATTTTATTGTTGTAACTGTAAAATGCGGCAATTACATGTGAATGCTCTCACCAGTGTTCCTGTTGATAATGTATTTTTAAACATGTTTCAAGTGACTTGTTAGAGATAAAGGAGTGATGCATGTGGGCTTACAACTTAAATAAATGGCTTGTCACCAGAATAAAAGAACGTGTTTTGTAATTTAGCGTTTATTCCTATAAAGCTTATGTTTGCAAAAAAAGGGTTTTATTCGCAGTTAATGAAATAAGAATTATAGTGTTTTTATAACTCTGATCATTTTTTAGACTACGGTCCTGATGAAATATTCCGCTGCAAATTTATTTTAAGAAACACCGATACCACCACTCAACGTTCACGACTCCCCTCCCGGGGTATAGGGGTTGGGGTCTGTGACAGCTGAAGCGGGTAATCAGAGCCATTGGTTTAAGCAATATGGGTATTTTAATAATAATTAATCTTAAAATTAAGAGTTATGAAATAAATGTAGGGATTACTCCATAGAATAGTAACCAACTTTGAAAATTGTTTCAATCAGGTTACTGATAAAAACTTTTGTTCCAATTAGGTCATTAAACTTTCATTTATGTTCCAATCCTAGATATTTTACCTGTTATAGCAGGTAATCTACGTTTTTTTTATTTTTTTTCAATGTTTTTACTTTGCATAATAACTTTTAAAGGTTGCGGAAAATTAGTAAAAATACGAAATATTTTTTTAAATTCCAAAAATTTTCAAAACAAAGTTCGGAAAATTGTAGTAAATTGCAAAAATTGAAAAAAAGTAAATAAAAAAAATGTTCAAAACGGGGTCGGAGAACGGGTTAGGGTCAATAGGTTCGGATTATAACGTGTCAAGGTCGGAACCGGGTCAAAATGGGTTTCGTGGTCAGTTTTTTTGGACTCACGAATCAGCGCGTTTTCAACACGTCACAACTCGTTTTAAACAGCAAAATCTCATTTAAGATATTTTTTTCAGTATGTTTCGGCACTTAACAGCTTGTTTAAGCGATATTTCAGTCCGTTTAAGCACCTAACAGCTCGTTTAAGCGATTTTTTGAGTTCGTTTCAGCACCAAACAGCTCGTTTAAGCGATTTTTAAGTTTGTTTCAGCACCAAACAACTCGTTTTTGTGACTTTTTCAGCTCGTTTCAACACCTAACAGCTCGTTATAAGAGATTTTTCAGCTCGTTTAAGCACCTAACAGCCCGTTTAAGCAATTTTTCAGTTCGTTTCAGCACCTAACAGGTAGTTTAAAGCGATTTTTCAGTTTGTTTCAGCACCTAAACGCGCTTTTAAACGAGCTGAAAAATCTCTTAAATGAGCTGTTAGGTGCTGAAACGAGCTAAGAATCGCTTATAACGAGCTGTTAAGTGGAGAAACGAGCAGAAAAAATCGCTTAAATGAGCTGTTAGGTGCTGAAACGAGCTGAAAAATCGCTTTAAACGAGCTGTTAGGTGCTGAAACGAGCTGAAAATCACCTAAACGAGCTGTTAGGTGCTGAAACGAACTGAAATATCTCTTAAACGAGCTGTTAGGTGCTGAAACGAACTGAAAAATCGCTTTAAACGAGTTGCTAAGTGCTGAAACGAGCTGAAAAATCACTTAAAAAAGCTGTTAAGTACTGAAACGAGCTGAAAAATCACTTAAACGAGCTGTTACGTGCTGAAACGAGCTGAAAAATCGCTTAAACGAGCTTTTAGGTACTGAAACGAACTGAAATATCGCTTAAAACGAGCTGTTTGGTGCTTAAAAGAACTCAAAAATCGCTTAAACGAGCTGTTTGGTGCTGAAACGAACTCAAAAATTGCTTAAACGAGATGTTAGGTGCTGAAACGCACTGAAAAATCGCTTAAACAAGCTGTTAAGTGCTGAAACGATCTGAAAAAAATCGCTTAGACAAGCTTTTACTATTAAAACGAGCTGCACCGTGTTGACAACGCGCTGATTCATTGGTAAAAAAAACTGACCCGAAACCCGTTTTGACCGGTTCCGACCTTGACCCGTTCTAACCCAATCCTATTGACCCTAACCCGTTCCGACCCGTTTTGAACATTTTTTTATTTTATTTTTTTTCAATTTTTGCGATTTATTGCAATTTTCAGAACTTTTTTTTTGAAAATTTTTGGAATTTTAAAATTGTATTTCGTATTTTTACTAATTTTCGCAACCTTTAAAAGTTATTATGCAAAGTAAAAATATTGAAAAATAAAAATAAAACCTAGATGCTGCTATTCAGGTAAAATATCTAGGATTGGAACAAAAATGAAAGTTCAATGACCTGATTGAAATATAGGTTTTTATCAGTGACCTGATTGGAACAATTTTCAAAGTTGTTTACTATTCTATGGAATAACTCATAAATGTATTAACCGATATGTTTACTATATGTTAAAGATTCTAATCTCACGTGAATATAAATAAATAAATAAATATGATTTTTCTTTTGGAGTTCGTTGTTTTATTGTTTTTTATTTACAGCATGAGCAAGCTCGTTGAATCTTTCAAAAACATATCCCTTAACACTATAGGTATGGAAGTGGGAAATCCTAGTGAACAAAATACATAATACCCAGAGCCTATGGTATTCCAAGCAAAACCTCTAGAACAACTGACGTGTGGTTGAAGACTCACTAAAAAATAAACCGATTACAACTAATTAGATAGTGGTAAGCGGGTATCGAACACAGGGAGTCTTTGGAAAATGTGTTACTAAGTAGCCTTGTAATGTAACTATATTAAACTAAAAGCATAAAATAAATTCAAGTATTTGGTTGGTTGATTTGAATAACAACTAGAACTGAAAACAATTTAACAAGTTTTAAATCAATACGAGAAACTATGCCTTCCCTCAGTTTCAGGAATCTACGAATGTCAAAATAAATGTTTAAACTGAGATGAACGATAATATAAAGTCCATGCTTATGTAAACAATTGCGATAAGTGAGGATCAAGTACTTGGATTATACAACGCAAGGTAATCACTCAAAAACCAATTAGCTTATCCAACCCCGAATCCCTCCCGATTAATCTCGATTACCTAAAGCACTAAGAACTGACGGTTTAGAACACAAAATCGATAAACTAACAATCTATCAACCAATACATAAACACCATAATAATGAAATCAATAAGATCAAATATGATCTTAGAATTTGTCTAAACACTCAACCAAACAAACATAATAAACCTTACAGTCCGAGGGAAAACACAAAGAGAATTAGCCGAGCATGATTCGGTTCATCATCCCTTCGATTATTGTAATCATACGAATTAAAATCGAGTCTTTATTGGTTACACCACTCACAATTAATCTAAGGCACCTCAAATTCCCCCCTAGGTCGTCCTTGGATGAAAGATAATGATTAGCATGTCAAAAGCCAACCCTAAAACGAGTTTATAAGGCTGTTACAAGTTTTAGCGTCAGTCCCACCGTAAGCTACGGTGGCCACCGTAGCTTACAGTGGCTTAAAACTGCCATACGGTGTAATTTTCTTCAGAGGCCACCGTAAGTTACCGTAAGCTACGGTGGCTTCCATTCTTGCCTCATTGTTTTCTTCATAACTTTCTCATTTCAACTCCGTTTACTTCACCTTTTTCGCCCACGTTCTCGTAATTACATCCTCTATCTTTTCCTACCTGCAATTATATGAGTAATCATAGTCAACTAATTCCACAAAATAAACCGTTTGTATGCATGGTTATTAACGGTCTTATATCACTTAAGGGTTGTCCCATGGACCACTCGTCAACCACCAAAAGCAAAAAAGAAGAAGACATAAGGATTGGCAAAGAGGATTGAGGAAAAGAAAGAAGGAAAAAAGAACAATAGTCACAACCCACTCAACCACAACCCTCTCAACAACAACCCAATGCTGGAAAGGCTAGGCAAATGTCTAGATGAATGTGAAATTTTAACCAGTAATAAATGATATAGGTGTGGAAACCTCAATCAACCCAGCCATATCATCGCAAACCCAAGAAAATATTCCCCATCCCCCGAGGACATCATTAGCCATGCCCAGCTGGAAGAATGGTGGACCAATGATTGGAAATTCCATAGCTTGGTGAGAAATCCTTATGCAACATTCCAAGCTGAAACATCCAACTTCCCCAACATGACACGTGATAATATGGCGGAGCTACGCCACGATGGGGAAGAGTTGATAAACACCAGAAACATGAAAAAGAATACTGGGGAGAAAATCACTTGGAAATATTATGACTGGGAACCCTACATATAAAGACTACTAACATATATATTCTATCTATATGTTCATTATTGTAATTTCTTTCGTGTAAAAAATGTGTATTTATATGTGTAGAATATATATAAAATATATATTTGATGCAAAATATAGTGATGCATATATATGAAAAGAGTAAATGTCGCAATGGTCGACGATTTTGACATATTCTGTGTCTATGTGTTATTTGTGCATATGTGTTATTAATATCTTGCTTACTTTAATTACGACATTAATATTTCCTTTTTGTTGCAATTCGGATGTCAAATGAAGTTTCCTCTTACCAGAACAATCATGAAAACGAGCACAATCATGAAAATTCTATCAAGCAAGTGCTCTGAATATGAATGCCATTGAAAATATGATAGCTTAGAGAATGTTGATGCAATCCCTCAAATTGTTGAAGCTATTAGACATCCCATAACTGTAATTAGGGATACAACTGAGAGTAACAAGCGAAAGTCCAACCTTGAGGCCAATAATTGTGTGAATGGTGGAAATAATAAGAATCCACTACCCAAAAAGTCAAAAGTTAGAGGTCGTACTTTAAAAGAATTTCTTGGCTTGTAAGCCATCTGAATTTTTTGGAAATGAAGGATCTATTAAAGGACTAAGTTGGTAAGAAAAGATAGAAGCTTTTATAAGAATCAGTAAATGTGCTGAAGAAGATAAAAGAATGTATGCTTCTAATCTCTTCATAAATGAAACATTAGAATGGCGGAACACATTTCTCCAAGAAAAAGGAAATAGCATAGTTTACACTATGGCCTGGGAAGAATTTAAAGAAATAGTAGAAAGGAAATTGTCCTCCCCATGAAAGAGAAAAGATTGCTACTATGTTCTTAAACCACTAGACGGAAAGTGGGAAATGTCGTGATTATATGACTAAATTCTTCGAATATGCAAGAATGTTACCGGCTTGGATTCACCAAAATCATCACTAATTTCTCGTTATATTTTGGGATTAGTATGTGAAATGCGCGATTTGGTAAAGTCGGCTAGACCTCAGACTATTGAAGGAACAGTTGAGCTAGCCAATACTATGACAGGAGGACTAATTTGAACAAAGGAAGAAAACAAAATGAAGGATCTGCCCCAGAAGATTACCCAAGAGTTTCGAAAGAAAGGCGTAGGTCAATCCTATTATCAGCCTCTCTGTAAAATCTGTAGAAAGAGGCATTCAAGAAGATGTGTTTTTAAGAAAACTAAGTATTACAATTACTGCAATATGGCTGGTCATATGGATGAAGAATGTAGAAGGAAAGAAACCCGTGTTTGCTATAATTGCGGAGAACCTGGCCACATCCGTCCAGATGGACCTAAGAAGAATCCGCGAGATTTTCACCTTATCACGCAAGAAGAAACAATGATTCCAGAAGTCATTGAGGATACGTTTCTTATTAATGACGTAACGCTAAAGTACTGTTTGATTCCGGAGTAAACCAAAGTTTCATAAACACGAATTTTTGTTATGCCCTAAGTTAACCTTTAACCAAACCTAATCAAGTTTGCATGGTAGAAACGGCTGACTGGAATTTCACTCATATTCGTGAAGTACTTCAAGGAGAAAATATAGACTTGCTATGTCATAAGTTTAGAGCAAATTTACTGAATTTGGTTAGAATCAGTGTCATATTAGGAATGGACTGGTTAGCAGCCAATCAAGCTCGAATCCTATGTAATAAGAATTCTGCTAAGGTTCGTACGCCAACAGGAGAGATTATTATAATATAAGGAGATAAAATTTCTATACCCACAAAGTTCATATCAATAATGAAAGCGACAAACTACCTAAGGAAGAAAGGCGTAGTATATATGATTTCTGTAATCGTTAGCGCCAAAGGAAATGAGCTAAAAGAAATTCCAGTAGTATCAGAATATTCTGACGTCTTTCCCAAGGATTAACCTGGAAAACCACCTGATCGTGAAGTCGAATTTGGAATTCATGTGATACTAGGAATAGCGCAAGTTGCTAAAGCACCATATAGATTAGTGCCAATATAGATGTTAGAATTAACGAAGCAATTAGATGAATAGCTAGAAAAAAGTTGCATACGACCAAGCTCATCACCTTGGGGAGTACTAATACTATTTTTCAAAATGAAATATGGGTTGATGCGTATGTGTATCGATTATAAATAATTGAATAAAGTCACAATTAAGAATCAATATCCCTTACCGAGAATTGATGATCAATTTGATAAACTACAAGGAGCTTGTTATTTTTCAAAGATCAATTTACGCTCAGGATACCATCAATTAAAGGTGCAGGAAGAAGACATTCCAAAGACTGCTTTCATAACAAGATATGGTCACTACGAGTGATAGTTATGCTATTTGGTCTAACCAATGGCCCAACTGCATATATGATGAATCGGATATGTAAACCGTATCTTGATAAATTTGTAATCATTTTTATAGTCTATATACTTGTTTATTTCAAAACTAGTTATGATCATGCCAAACATCTTCATACACTTTTGACACTAATAATAAGAGAGTAGCTTTATGTTATGTTCTCAAAGTGTGAGTTTTGGCTACAAGAAGTACAATTCCTAGGCCACTTAATTAACCAAGAGGGTATTCATGTGGATCATGCCAAGATTGAAGCTATCACCAAATGGGAAATTCCTAAAACTTCTATAGAAATTCGAAGTTTCCTAGGACTAGCAGGATATTATAGACGCTTCATTCAGAATTTTTCCAGAATAGAATTTCCACTAACAAAGTTAACATGTAAAAATGTCAAGTTTGAATGGGGACCTAAGCAAGAAGAAGCTTTTGTAAATTTAGCAAAATTTAACTAATGCCCCAATACTTGCATTATCAGAAGGAACTGAAGATTTCACAGTTTGTTGTGATGCTTCCAAATTAGGAATGAGATGTGTATTAATGCAACGTGATAATATTTTTGCTTAGAAATCTAGACAACTAAAAAACATGAAGAGAATTACACAACACATGACTTGGAATTAGGAGCAATAATTTTTTGCCCTAAAAATCTGGAGGCACTATCTTTACGGTAGCAAGTTTATTGTATTTACATATCATAAAAGTTTAAAATATATTTTTGGACAAAAGGAGCTCAACATGAGGCAAAGACGCCAGATGGAAGTTCTTAGGGGGTGTTTGGCCTAACTTTTTTTAGCTACGCTTATAGCCTTTTTAGTTTTTTTTTTTTTTTTTACAAAAGAAGCTTAACTTGGTGTTTGGTTTAGCTTTTTAAGCTTATGCATATTAGCTTATATAGGCTAATTTGAAGAAGCTTATTTGAATATGGTTTTTTAGTTTATTTAAGAACCTTATTTGTATAAGGGTGTAAGTTACTCATTTTCCCAGAAATATTAGTGGATTAATAATTATTAAAGCAACTTATTACTATAACAAATTAAAGAATGATGGATTTAACAACTTATTAAAACACATAATTAATAAGAGGAAACTGTGGATAATTAATAAAAGGCCATGTTTCTTAAACCTTATATTTTTCTTAACCTATTATATATGTAATACAATTTGTTTTATTCATCATTACAGATAAATATTACGTTGTTAATGCTGGATATTCAAAAACTATATGTTATCTTGCTCCATATAAAGGAACCAACATTCGTTATCATATACCATATTTTCATCGTGGAAAAACGGTTGCTGGTCGGCTCCGAGAGGACCCAAAGAGATATTTAACCACCATCATTAATTATTTAGAATTGTCATTGAATGAACTTTTGGAGTATGGAATGCTAGATGAGAGATATTACAGCGTATGCATGTCAATTATACATACGAGACACAAGTGAAGATCGTGCTAACATCTACACTCCAAATTATGGTATGGATAGTCGAGGATCTAGTGACTTTAGTGAAATAAATGAAGACACAATTACACAATGTAGAACAGATGATTTATACATGAGTGTAGTTAAAGATATGCTTGCAGGAGATTTAACAAAACAAAAGTAGATACATATAAAATAAAGGTCATGTGATAATATGTAACGATGCCCCTTTTGGTCATTTTTCTAACATAAGCTAATAAAAAAAAACTAACATAAACACTTTTAAAGAGCTTATCAACTTGTAGAATATAAGCTAATCCAAACACTTAAAAAGAGCTTATCAAATAATACAAAATAAGCTATAAGCTATTTTAAAATATAAGCATAAGCCAAAAAATAAAAGCTAAGCCAAACACCCCTTAGTGACTATGATTGTGAAATCCAATATCGTGAAGACAAAGCTAATGTAGTAGTGGATGCACTAAGCAGACCAGAGCATGGGAAACCTAAATTAGTGCGAGCTCTAAGTTAAGAACTTCAGATCAATTTAATTGATGAAGTGAGAAGTGCTCAGAAACAAGCAATGGAAGAAAATAATATTGCTTATGAGAAAATAAATGGTACCATTGATCTACTTGTCAAAGAAAATGATGAATTCTCCGAATGGGGAACTGAATCTGGGTACCAATCATTTGAGGATTACGAGAAAGGATTCTCGAAGAATCCCATAAATCCAAATATACAATGCATCCCAGAAAGGATAAAATGTATCAAGTTTTTAAAGAATATCTATTGGTGGATAGGAATAAAAAAGGACATAACTAAGTATGTTTCGAAATGCGTAATTGTTTGCAAGTTAAAGTTGAAAATCAAAAGCAATCGGGATTACTTCAACAATTAGAAATGCCAAAATGGGAATGGGAATTAATAACAATGGATTTTGTTACTAATTTACCTACAACAAGAAGAGGTAATGACATGATCTGGATGGCCGTGGATAGATTAACAAAAACAAATCATTTAATACCAATGAAGGAAACTTTCAAAGTGGAACAATTAGCTAAATTATATGTAGACAAAGTCGTCTTACTACATGGAGTTCCATTATCCATCGTGTCTGATCAGGATAGCCGTTTCACTTCTCATTTTTGTAAAAGTTTCCAAGTAGCAATGAAAAAAGGTTAAACTTGAGCACAACATACCATCCATAGACTGATGGTCAAAGTGAAAAGACCATACAAATATTGGAAGATATGCTAAGAGCATGTGTAATAGATTTTGGTGGAAATTGAGACGACCATTTAACACTAATAGAATTCTCCTATAATAACAGTTATCATACAAGCATAAATGTTGCCCCATTTATAGCACTTTATGGACGAAAGTCCAAAACTCCAGTACGTTGGGCAGAAATAGTAGGAAAACAACTATCAGGTCATGAAATCACACAAGAAAGTACTGACAAGATAAATCAAGTCAAGGAAAGATTAAAAACTGCATGATATCGTCAGAAGAGTTAAGCAGATCATCAACGCAAACCATTAGAATTTCAAGTTGGAGATAAAGTGTTACTAAAAGGAAAGTTACATTAGAATTTTTGGTAATTCCATCTCCATGAAACGGAGTGATTCATTTCAACAAGAAAGGAAAGTTGAGTCCAAGGTTTGTAAGACCTTTCCAAATTATCAAACGAATTGGACCAAAAGCCTATCAGCTTGAATTACCAGAAGAAATGACAGGTATACATGATGTATCATATAAGCAACTTAAGGAAATGCTTAGTTGATGAATCATTGAAAGTACCACTTCAAGATATAAAGGTAAACGAAAAGTTGAAATTTGTTGAGAAACCTTTACAAATTGAAGATAGAAAAATCAAGAGTCTCAAACTTAAAAGAATAGTTCTGGTCAAAGTGAAATGGGATACATGAGAACTGGAATCAGAAATGAAAAAAATGTATCCACACTTATTTCAGTAGATCTCGAGGATGAGATTCAAAATAAGAAGGGGAGACTATAACAACCCATAAAATAAGTAAATTCCATCCCACATTGGTGGAGGAAAGTAAATGGAATCCTTCCACCTTGGTATAAACAAGAAAGTGATTTCTTGTCCCACATCGCTAGATTATAAAACTTGTAACCTCTTTATAAGAAAGAGAACTCATATGTTAATATTCTTATAAGACAAATCACACCTAGTTTTCCTAGCGGAGGGTGCAAAGCACCCGACGCACACGGGCACGAGCACGGGCAAAGTGCGATGGGCTTAATGTGGCGTTTTGATGGTGCACTTTGTGATATGCATCGCTAGATTATAAAACTTGTAAACACTTTGTGATACGTATCACCAATGTGGCGCTTCGGGCGCAATGTGATGACAAACTCTTAAGTAACCCATCGCGATACACGATGTGGAGGTTACACTGACGAGACACGTTGCCTGCCATGTGACATGCCACGTGGCCTAGCAAGGGCTGACTCGGCAAATCTATAGGTCTAGTCGTGATAAGAAATTGCCTTATTATAGGTCCATTGCGATACGCGACCGACCTTGAAATCAACTATAAAAGGGAAGGAAATCAGCCTTCATTTTCTCGTCCCGAAATTTCATTCCCTCTCAATTTTCTTATATAAGAGAATTGGTATAATACCCGAGTAGTCGTAACGATACCCTTTCCAATCAAAAGAAGCTTTTTATACACGAATCCGAAAGCTCTTCCTGTACAATGTAAGACATGTGGCATTGTGTAAAGTTTCTAATCTCGTGATTATCGTTATTTTTATTGGGTTTATACTATTTTAAATATGCTACATTGTGTTTAACCTAGGTGTTTAATACCCGTAAGAGCTCGTTAATTTTAAACTTACAAGGTGAGACATTCGAGTCTTTATACAACTCATATTTGCGTGAGACAACTGGTTTTCCAATATTGTCATGGTGGTTTTCCATAGACTTACGGGCTGTTTACTACTAGTATTGTGGGGTTTTGTTTACAAAGCTTGCCTACTGGGCTATTACACTTTACTTATTGGACAAGTTTTAGCCAATAAGTAATATGACCACAGTCATAGATACGGTCAAGTGACAAGTAACTTTCGTCAATTTGTAAGTAGGCAGATGTAAAAATATCTTAATGTTGTAACTGTAAAATGTGTCATTCACATGTGAATGCTCTCACCAATATTTCTTGTTGATCTAATATTTTTAAACATGTTTCAGGAGACTTTTTAGAGATAAAGGAATGATGTCTACGGGCTTCCAGCTTAAATAAATGTATGTCATCAGAATAAAGAAATATGTTTTGTAAATTAGGGCTTATCCCTATAAAACTTATGTTTGTATAAAAATGGGTTTTATTTCCAGTTAATAAAATAAGAATCATGGTGTTTTTATGAATCTAATCATTTTTTCTAACTACGGTGTGATGGAATATTTCGCTGCAAATTTATTTTAATGAACACCGATAACGCCACTCAACATACACGACTCCCTTCCGGTCATATCCTCTCCTTTCTCTGATTCCCAATGAGGGGTATAAGTAGTCTAAACGCTCTTTCCAGCCTTTGGTTTGGAGGTATAGGGGTCAGGGGCTGTGACAGGAACACTTATAGGGAACCGAGTTGGCTGTGGCCATGCTTTGGGTTGAACTCAAGGAGGTCATAAAGAGAGAATTTTTCCCTGAATGTGAGTTGCAAAGTTTTGAGACCGAGTTTTGGGAACACAAGCAAATTGGTGGTGATAACTCTACATACTCCAACCTTTTTGGGGAGCTCAGCCAGATTGTACCCCACCTCGTAATCCCCGTGTCCCGGCTTGCCAACGATCTTCCATGAGGATGTGGTTAGTTGTGACCCTCTCTCCATCTATGAGGCTATGGACATTGTTGCTCCCCTTTATGATGATCATGTTAGGGATGGAAACTTTTTCCGAAAGGATTCCAAACCTACCCCGTATAAGACCAGAGCCGAGTCCTCAACTGAAGTTAAGGCTGAAACCAAAGCCTGCTCAAAACAACAATACTTCCTTCCGCTACAACAAAATGAACTACAAAAACGTAAAGCTAAACATCAAAACTATGAAGCTTAACAAAACAAAAATGTATCGAACAAGAGACTTTACAACAGACCTTGCCCGCTAAGCTCCATTTGCAAGCGTCATCATCATGCCCAATCCTTGTGTCATCTTTGCACCAATGTCATCGCTATGTCCACCTTGCTAACTCTTTCCTACCCCGTCTGGGGCGCAAACCACCCCACAATGGTCTCCGCAACATGTGTCCTTAGCTCATTCATGTTCATCAAGCTAAAGCTATGCCTGCACCCTAATATGCCACCCATGCTCACCAAGCCGAAGTTATACTCGCACCTTACTACACTACCCAAGCTTTTCAAGTTCAAACCTATCAACCCCAAGTTCCTAAAGGTTTTGCACCTCAAGACTATGTTCCTCAAGTTCCTCAGCTTATGGCTCCTCAAGCTCCACTAGTTCAAGTTCCTGCTATTCGAGCTCCTCCATCAAATCAAGTTTCTCAATCACCTCAAAGTTCTAATGGACGTGCCTTTATGATTAATGCTAAGCAAGCACAAAACTCTAATGATGTAATGAATGGTACATTCCTTATTAATGATCATTTTTCTTCGGTGTTATTTGATACTCGTGCTGATAACAGTTTTATTTTCTTGGATTTTGCGTATATTATTTTTAAGCATTGGGATAAGTTATATAATCCTTTTACCATACAATTAGCGAATGGGAACTCTATTATTGTTGATTCCCATATTCAGGATTGTATTTTAACTCTTAATAAGGTCAAGTTCCGTATCGATCTCATTCCTATGCAATTGGATAGTTTTGACATCATTTTTGGAATGGTTGGCCCACTTTAAATCGTGCCAAGGTTGTATGTTTCGAGAAATTTCTTCGTATACCTCTCAAGGATGGTCGTACCCTTAATGCTTTTGGCATGCTCCTACTTTTAAGGTTAATCTCATGCCGGGTTTCCAAGCTCAACGTTATTTGCGTAAAACGTTTGTTGCCTTTTTAGCCCTCGTGGTGGAAAAAGAACATAAAGAAAACAGGATTCTAGATATCCTGGTTGTGCGTAATTTTCCCGACGTCTTTCCTGATGACTTTTCTGGACTTTCTCCTATTCTCCAAGTTGAATTTCGTACTAACCTTGTACCCAGAGCAAACCCCGTTGCCAAAGCACCTTATCGCCTTGCACCTTACGAAATTCAAGAACTTTCAAATAAGTTACAAGAACTCTCGGACAAGGGTTTTATTCGCCTAAGTTCTTCCCCTTGGGGTGCACCCGTTGTCACACCCTCAATTTTCGACTAACGGGGTTTTACCGTGAGGCGCGTGATATACCAGGATCTATCCATGTGTCATAACGAACAACCAATTTATAATGGAAAATATTTAAATATTACTGCTCATTATAAATGAGGTAAGTACGTTTACAATAAAATTTTTACATTTGAGGAAGCATATAATTTATGAAAACACTTAAAAACCGAGAGTGCGTGTCAAGACGCCCAGACATAACATTTCATTAAAGACTCCCAGCATAAATCGATGCTTAGTGGGATCCATGCATCCTAGACTCATTTCAACTTTGCACGTGCACCTTTAACACCTGAGGAAGACATTCTAAACGGGTCAACACAACGGTTGGTGAGTTCACCGGTTTGAGTTTAAAACAAGTTTTCCAAACAAACAAGTAGGTAAATAAGTAAAAACATTATAGAGAATATAAGTACGGATAATGTTTGCCTTTGTAATACCACTAGTTAATTAGGCTAGTAATCATGCTACATCAGTGTAACTTCCATTGTGACCGAGGCTGACTTGTTAGTTTATTTGCCACCCACGGAGACTAATATAAGATTATTGCATATTGCGTTTCTATTATATGAAGACACCCGGCCACTCCCTCTCCCGAGAGCCCCGAGGGGGTTCGTCAACCCAATATTACTACCTTTTATTACCCAGCCAAAGTACAATTGTTAACGGTCCAATGTGTATGGGGGACTTCAGTTTAAGTTCACTATGTACACATGAGGTATTAACAAAGTCTACAATATCCAAAAAGTTTTGTATGCATGCTTTCTCCCCTAAAAGGAGTAAGTAAAAAGAGGGGCACTGAAACTCACATTGAATGCGGTTTAAAATAGAAGTCAATGCTTAACGTCACAAAATGTTCTAGTGCCTAAACATAGAAGCATTATAAGTATTTGCTAAGCGATTCCTATAATCCTTAGTATCCAAACAATCCCATTATTAGAAGCTTGACCAAAGTTTGACTTTCCGTTGACTTTGACCAAAGTTTGACTTTCATTGAATTTGACCAAAAGGTCCAAGTTGTTGACCGTTGACCAAGAATGTTGACCGTTGACCAAAATATTGACCGTTGACCAATATGTTGACCAGCAACCTATTGGTGACTTTTGATCAATTTTTTAGACTTAGAATAATCATATGATATTCATAGTCACGACTTAACAACCAATCATGTAATTTGCACTTAACCACTTTTCATGCAATCCTATGGCTAAGTCTAACATTTACCAATTTCAATTTTTCACAAGTAAGACTAAACATTTAGTCAAATAGTTCCAAGTTGACCAATAAAGTCAAATTCCAATTCTACACAACAATTCATGCACGAATCATATCTATTTTACCAAATAGCATGCTTCACAAATTTTAGTAGATTTTTAAGTCATCCAAACCTATTTTTCTAACTAACCAAAACATGTAAATAAATTACCAAATAATTTCCACAGATAGTTACTAGTATTAGGTACATCATGGTATTTTATTGTAATTTTTCAACACTCAAAAACATCATGAAAATTCATACACTACAGAAACCTATTTTCAGCTACTTTATTAGCACAACATAATATAAATATTTTCCAAAAATTCCATATATGTCCAACTGATACAAGACCAATTGGATTGGATTCCTAATTTAATTTATGACCTTTCAGAAGTGGAATAACGCAATTATTCATTTTCAATTACAAGGTACACAATTTACAAAACAGATCAGAAAATTACTTTCTCAATCAAGATTGCACCCCGATTTTGTAAATTAATAAAAACTAATCAAACAGAGTCCAACAATTACGATTTTTTATGTTTTAAAAACTAGACCCAAAGTAGTCGACCTTAGAATCAAGAATCAACCATAAATATTAACATATCAACAAGTTATACAATTAAACAACCTAGGTTACAGAATCTGTCAGCAAACAGATCTAAGCCTATGTGCACAACAATAATGATTTTCATATCGATATACTCCTAAATCACCAATAGATCACTTCACAAAATCAAACTCATGTTTTTCCATTACTATCTCAAATTCATCAAATACAAAATACTTATAAAGGGATTCAAACTTTTATACTACAACACAATCACCAATTTAACAAACTCAAACTTTTATACCAAAACATGATACACACTTTTAACCAATCAAACTTTGATCATTCTTTATTTATCTCTATAATCCAAATCATTTGGATAAAAATTTCATACCTCTAATATTAAAACATAAAGGAAATATATGTTAAAAAAGATTACCTAATTGCTTAACCCAAGGATTCAACACCCTAGCTTCCAAGAATCACCAAAACACTTGAGTTTGTGAGGCTAGATTAAAGAGAATGTTGCAAAAGATGAGTGTGTGTGTGTGTGTGTTTGAGGGATAAGATTTCAGCCAGAAAGAGCGGGGAAAGAGAAAGGAGAAGTTTTTGAAGGCCAAGGAGTTTGTAACTTGTTTGTAATAATAACCTTTAATATAAATTTATTAAATCAACACCTTAGGTTAACTTTTATTCACTACATGTGACATGTTACAAGACCTTAAGCTAATTCTTATGTGATATATTATCTAAAGTTTAGTAGTCCAGGTAACATAACATGTAACATATCATATAATGTAACATTTTTAATCATCTAACTTTCTTATAAATCACATAAACATAAAGCAACTAGTCATGTACCATATAAAGTACATAACACATTATACCTATCATATAAGGTACATGTAATAAATCATGTTCATTATAACATGTGTAACAAGTTACTTTTCTTTAGGTCACCAACGACACGACTATCTCAAAAGTATACGTACATGACACTATATGCATGAGAGTTCATTAACGTAGTTAACAGAACTAACTGGGTTTACTAACACAGTTAACAGGATTTAACTGGGTTTAGTTAACGGAGTTAACCTGAAAATGTCAGGTGTCATACCCGTACTGTTTGTGAAGAAGAACGATAATGCATTCCGCATGTGCATTGACTATCGAGAACTCAATAAATTCACTGTTAAAAATTGTTATCGCTTCCTCGCATCGACAATCTCTTCGATTAACTTCAAGGAGCCGCATGCTTCTCGAAGATCGATCTCCATTCGGGTTATCATCAACTTCGCGTTAATGAAAATGACATCCCAAGACCGCATTCCGTACTCGATATGGGTATTACGAATTTCGTGTTATGCCATTTAGGCTAACCAATGCACCTACGGTTTTCATGGATCTGATGAACCGTGTGTGTAAACCCTACTTGGGTAAGTTCGTAATTGTTTTCTTTGATGATATCTTGATCGGCTCTAAGACTTAGATTTATCATAAAAAGCACCTTCACGTTATTCTTGACCTCCTTCGAAAGAAACAACTATATGCCAAGTTTTCCAAATGCGAAATTTGGCTTAAATAAGTTCTAATATTGGGTCATATTGTCAATGACAAAGGTATCAATGTTGATCCCGCAAAGATTAAAGTCGTCAAGAATTGGAAAACATCGACTTCTTCCATCGAAGTCCGATCTTTTCTTGGTTTGGCGGGATTTTACCACCATTTAATTCAGAACTTTTCAAAAACTGTGTTGCCCCTCACCTCTTTAAAACTCAAGGGTAAACCTTATGTGTGGGGGTCAAAGAAAGAAAAAGCATTTCAAACCCTAAAGGACATGCTTTGAAATGCTCCTATTCTTACTCTTCCCGAAGGTAATGAAGATTTCATCGTTTTCTGTGATGCTTCTAACCAAGGTCTCGGTTGTGTCCTCATGCAGCGAGGAAAGGTTAACGCATATGCTTCAATACAACTCAAGGTACACAAGAAAAGATATACAAAGCACGATGTTGAAGTTGCTGTTGTCGTATTTGCCATGAAGATATGGAAGCATTATCTCTATGAAAACAAATGCGTGGTGTTTACCGGCCATAAGAGTCTCCAACACATCTTTGATAAAAAAATAACTCAATATGAGACAACGTTGTTGGGCCGAGTTTCTTTGTGACTACGATAGCGAAATTCGCAACCATCCCGGGAAAGCGAATATCGTGGCTGAATCTCTCAGTCGTACGAGGCAAGTCAAATCCATTATTCTTACGTGTGTTCTTATTCAAAGTGATCTAGAAAAGAGTATTCTTGACGCCTAACATGTATCCGTACCCAAAGGCAATATGTATGATGAGATGTCGTGTGGTGCGGAAACACAGTTGGAGTCTAAGCCTAATGGTTTGCTCTATTTACTTAATCTCTTATGGATTTCCGATTGTAACAATCTTCGCACATTTATTATGGACGAAACTCATAAATCATGGTATTCTATTCATCTCGATGCGAATAAAATGTATCTGGATCTTTGTTCCATCTATTGGTTGCCTAGAATGAAGAAAGACATTGCTCTTTATGTCTCGAAATGTCTCACGTGATTGACGGGTGGTCCGTTGGGAAACCCTTAAGTGCTAAAAGAACATTAATAATCATACACCTAAGATGTTAATTTTGTGAAATTGGATTAGCAAGATAATCCGCATGTGACACCCATGGATACGGAGCAAGCGGGTTCGAGTAGAGGTGAGAGGCAAGCAGGGCTTCAATCTGGTTATTTGGGAAGTGCATTCAATTATGTACAACGACCTTAAGATTAAGTTTGGGCTCATCAGGGGACGATGTAACAGGTGGTGGAACAAAATCGACCACCTACGTTTGTAGATTGGTTCGAATCTTACCAAACAATCTTTTATCAACAAAGATATATGGGTGCCATCATGGAGAGAGCATTGAAGCAATGTTATGACTGACAAGAACAATGGAATCACACTAGTACATATACTTTCAAACAATATATGAGTAACCGTTACATTGATGATTGACACCGAAGGATGCATGATGCTTGGCATGCGGTACAACCAGTCGTGGCTGACCCTCCAATTCTGGATTACACTACCTTTCCACCTTATGATGGTAGTGTGTCATACCTCACGCCACCATTCCATGTGGGTGGATCCCAACCAAGGCCAACGTCATGATGCCTCACAACAAGAAGGAGGTGAAGAAGGTGGTAGTGAGCAAGGAGTGTAACATATGTATATCCTGAACCATTCCAAACCTAACACAACTCCTGGACAGTCAAACTTACCTCAACAAAAAGTCTTGCACGGGAACAAACCCTTGGTGTAAGATATGTATATCCCACCAATATATTACAATACCATATCGAAATGCTCCAAATTCTAGTAGTTTCAACCACCAACTCTTGCCAAGAACCCATATAACACCACTTATTTACTCCCATGACCTTTACCCAACCATGTATCCCAATCATATGCCCTACCATATGCTCACGCTTCAAGCCTGCTACCATTATAGTGACCCAAACATGCCCACTATGCTTCGGAAGGTCTAACTTGATTTTGTAATGCAATACCTCAAACCGCATTCTCTGACAACCTGAAGTTCACTCGTAGCCTTGCACCAATGCTTAGTCCCTTCATACTCATCAAACATACATATTTGTTTTTTAAAACCCATGCATGTTTTTCCGCATTCATTTTATTATTTTTATATTTTATGAACACCTTATACTTGTAATTTCAAATCCTCAAATTATTTTAAAATAGTTAATTAACAGGTATTTAATCCAGTTTATGTTCACAAAAAGACTTCAAGCCAAACATATGGTTATTATTATTACTATTATTATTAATGTTATTAGTATCACTATTATCATTATTATTTCATCACTACTATTATGGTCACTATTTTTATTTTTACCACTTAGTATATATAATATTTTTCAGGTTAAATGAAAATGTTAAATAAAGTAAAACCGTTGTTTCAAACAAGTACTAAGCCATTGGTGCTATTATATTATCAACATAACAGTTCTATCAAAACGAGTCATTTTTAGTTGTAGATGCTCTTTAAACTTTTCATAGGACACCCCATAAGGGAAACCTTTATATTACATTAAAAATTTCATAAAGTGTCGCAAACTTTAGCACTAGCTAAGAAAATTTTATTATTATTATTATTACTAAGCTTTTTCAAAAGATATTATTATAAAAGCATCGTATTCTTTTTTTTATTTTTATAAACTTAAGCGAATTTTTAAGAGAGCATTTTCCTCTTCCCCTTCGTCAACGCCAACAAATTCAGTTGAGAAATCATGGCACCACCCTCACCATAACCTTAATACCTCAAATCTACCATCGAGAAGACAAGTATCACAAATTTCGTCTTGTTTTGTTTATTATTTTCTTTTATTTTTTATATATTTATATATACATTATTCTATTTTAAGATAACCAAAGCAATTTTATGTGTCAAATCCTTTCAAGGGTTATTTAGGAAGTTTATAACTGAGCTTGGCCATTTGTGATTGCTGAGCCATTTTCGTTGTCATTCATGGTTGCATTTCTGAATTTGTTTACTATTATCTCAATCTCGCGTTTTATGACCGATTTCCCATAAACGTAATCGTTTAGTGGAAGTTGGGATTTCAAACTTGCTTAGGTACATGTTGAATTTATATTACTTTTACACGAATTATTTTGATTATTTGTTTAGTTCTCTTTTCGTCAAATGTTTCACCGAATTATTTTCTTATTGTCTCATCAATCTGAACCCAATGTTTTGCTTTGATTTCGAAGTTTCAAGTATATACTTGGTTAATCTTGTTATTACTCAAAATTAATGTTTATGGGGAATATCATTCGTTAAACGAAGTTTCAAATTGATGTTTTACGTTGTTTGACTCCAATAACTCAAACTATTTTGATATTTCGATATTAATGTTTCATTTATCTATATTATGCCAATGCGTATTCGATTTTTGTTAGGCCAATTCTACATTTAATTGCCATGTTATTCTATACGCCATTGTTTACAACTAATTATTGTGATGGTCATGACTTCGATGTTTTGTCCGTGTGTTATTGATAACCTAGGGTTTTCCTGACTTCCATATTATTTCATGAATCAAAAGTATTATTCATCGATTTTACTATTATTGAACCTCAAGGTTTGAATTTAATATTACTGACTTTGAAAGTTTAATTAATTTATTTTTTTATTTTGAACCTCAATAACATCATTTATTTTGTTTAAACTTCAATAGTTTCGCTTATTTATTTTTGACATCATATGTTCGCGTTATCCTTAACCTCAACGATTTGTTTATATATTTTTGTTAATTTTGATAGTCATTGTGCTTGATTTCCATGTTTTCATATAAAAGTTTATTGTATTTATTGTTTATATCTTAAAACCCACACAATGAGACGGATTATGTGGACCATCCGATGATAAAGGTAATTATGGGTCGACACGTAATTATCCAAGTTCTCGCATGAAAAACATAATAAGTACGGTTGTGTGAAATAACTCGAAACTTGGAATGATTTTAGAAAAATGGGACGAATGTAATATTATAAGGGCATGGTGGAAACGCCGCTGGTACATCTTATATATAAGTGACCATGTCATATTTCCCATTTGTGGCGTCTTTCGGTTCATTCAAAAATCGACGTTATTTTTTTATTATTTAAACATGTATGTATAAAAATGTTTAAACTTTTAGCAACTTTTAGTTGTTTTCTTCTAAAACTTTAATTTTATTTTAATTTCGGGACGAAATTTTTAAAAGTTGTGAATCCTGTAACATTCATTAATTTTTAAACCCGAAAACCCGACCCGTTTTAAATTTTTAGTTTTGTTTTTATTTAAATTTATATAATTTTATAATAATATTAATTAATCTCAATTTTCGTTAATGTATTTTATGTAATAATTTCTATGCAATTATACTTTTCACCATCCTTGTAGTATTACATACTCATTTAAAACATTCATAATCAAGATCAAATATTTATGTACATGTCCCATGCAATTTACTAGAATTATTATTTAACTACTACTACTTTTATCATCATCTTTTCATATCATGTTATTTAACTAATAAAAAACTAATGAATGTTTTAATTAAATAAAGTTTATTAAAACAGTTAAACCTTTTGAATGACCCATTAAACTATTTTTAATTTGTGTTTTAATTATATTCAACATAATTTAATTTCTTTAATTCCATAGGCATAACAACTCTATATTTTTACAATAAAAGGAGGACAAAACTTTCATTATTTTCACATCTCAATACATTATTTTCTTAAGCTTAATAACACTAACAAGTAAGTTTTATGATTTCATGCACTTTATAGTTTTTGTTTTGATTTAACATTGATAATTTGTTCTTCATGGTCATGATACTTTTATAATAAAAATTTTATATTTTGGTTATAAAAAATCACTATGATCATGGATATCCAAGATAAACATTTTGATTTTTCTAAATCTTGGATCAAACCTAGTTATTTTGCAAGAACAAGAACGAATATATATTTATTTAAATCTTATGATATGTTGCTCATCAAAAACTTATAACTTTCTTTTAAATATGATGATTTATAAAAATTTCTTTTATTTAAAAATTTTTACAATAGATATAACATACTTCATATCTTTAAATTAGTAATTGAGTAAATTAATTATTGTTTATTTTATTTCAACATAAACTAATATTTATAATATTATTAAAATAATTCATGCAAAACATTTAAGTTAATTAATTAGTAAATTAATTAATTATGTTACTTGAAAAAAAAAACGTTTAATCATAAATTGTTATTAATATTGCTATTCAATCTTATATTAATAAGTTATAATTATTTATCTACAAATTATTCTTCAACTAATAAATATCAAATGATTTATATAAACTTTAATTCATTTTTGTAGAACTTATTTTAAATAAAGAAATCCCCCAAGTCCCCATTTGGCATAAGTTAAATAACTTTATAATTCCGGTATCTAGTCCTTGATTTTGTATCTTCGTTATTATTTATAGTTTCCTGAGATTCAATTGCTTCGTTTGTTAACTCGCATTCGGTTATTATTTCAAGTTGTCTCCAATATCAAATGTGAGTTTCTCACACCCCCTTTTACCCCTTTTAATTATTTTGGGAGTATATATATCCTATCAACAATTCAATTTCCTTTATTTATTATTTACAAACTACAATTCGTTACATGGACTTGTGTGTTTACTTGTTACTTGTTACAATATTACTTGCATGGATTTCTTCGATAAGTATGATCATACGCCCCCCTTTGCACTCAGGACCATTGTTTCTAGTGGAAAAGGGACTCCGATCTGAGTACGTTGGTGCACACTCCCAACTGGAAAAGTCCTTCGCTTATTCTTTACACTCAGGACCTTTGATTCTAGTGTAAAGAAACGTTACGTGCTTTTCACAAGTTTTTATTGTCTTGTATGGTTTTTATATAGTATTTAAACTGTGTGAACTCACCAACTATTCATTTAGTTGACTTTATTTTATATATATGTTACATGTACAATTATTAGAGGATGAGACGGAGATGACACTAGACCTAGGATATTTTAAATAAGAGTTGAATGTTTAATTTTTATTATAATTTCTTTATTTGCAACAACTTGTGTACTTGATGCCTTTGAATGAATTATAATATTTTCACTTAATAGTGTCACATGTGTTCTGAACAATTTGTACATCACACTCGGGTGTATTCCGCTTTAGCCGGGGTGTTACAGGTCCCAGCAAGCTTGAAGGAAGTTGATGAAGAAATTACTTAAGTACTTCTAACAAGCAAGGTTCAACCTCGAGCATGCTACAATGTTACCAGCACACTAGGGTTTGTTCAAAATAAGTTAAGTTATCAAAAGGTTGAAGGGATTTCTGAAGAACAAGTTTGCTCGTAGGTCCTTATCGAGCAAAGTTTGATATGGTCAAGAAGATTGAAGTCTGCTTGATGAATATTTTATAAGGAAATATTCTAAGTAAAGCTAACTTGGGGAACTGTTCCCCAGCACACTTTATGGTTACAAGGTCTGCTCGACAAAGACAAAAGCTACAAAGCTTACTCAAAGACCTATTTACACTTAGGATTATTTGTAATACGTTTGGATATGTTATGTACTAATTATTAGGGTTTCTAGAAGGAATGCCAGGTGTCAGGGCATGCCTATAAAAGGAAACTTTAGGGAACACCTATGATATAGACAAGAGATGAAAACGGACGCTGAGAGAATTTAGTGATTTGACGGCTGTCTTTATCCTGTACGAAAAGCTGTCATAAATCCATACATTCACCTAGAAACCCTAATTTGTTTTGTTTGTATCCTTCACAATACTAAATGGAAATCTTTTGAGTTTCTTCGTGTGTGTTACTTTCTGTCTGTGTTCCAATATTTAGAGTATTAATGTTTTCGCCATTAATATTCTTTTGTTCTTGTCACAAAAACAGATTGTCGTAATTCTTGTCCACACGTTTGTCTGGGTTACGATAGTGAGTGTTTGAGCGATTAAGTGAGATATGCGGGACTGATAAGTGGTTACAGAGCTTGTTTTGCTATTTTTGTGGGAAACTATTGCTGAATATTGTTGATTTTGAAGATGAAGAATGACGTTAGCTGACAAGTGTTCCATTGATTTGTGACGTCAGCTGCCCTGTTCTTCACTTTTCTCAGATCTAGAATATTGTTGAGGTTTAAAAGTGTTTTTTACTCAGATCTATATTAAATTTATTACTTTATTAAAGATATTGCTCTTATCTATCCAGATATATCAGATCTGAGGACTTAGTCCACAGATCTGATTATTTTTTAAATTTGTTTTGTTTAGTTTTTGTTTAAGTTTGTTAAGTTTTTCATTTTAAATATATTCTAAAAATACCAAAAAATATGTCTAGATCAATAGAAGAGCAAGAGCTTTCTACTAACAAGATTCCAGGGCGGTTTGGACAGGAAACTTATATCAAATAGAAAGTGTTATTTGAAGTTGCATTTTGTTACAATGGCGTGGAGATGTGGAACTCCATATAAACGGACCACATGTTCCTAATGAGACTAACACTAATCAAACTATTGATAGACAAATGAAGAAGAAAGATGACAGAGCTTTATAAATACTGAAATTAGGTCTATCATGGGATATCCTGACATGTGTGGCTCATCACACAACATCAAAAGCAATGTTTGATGCTGTGGTAGAAATGTTTGAAGGCAACACCGAGTTGAAGGACATCAAGAAGGATCAATTGAAATAAGATCTTGACCGTTTTAAATTTAGGGAAGGTGAAAGTGTGACATTCATCAATTTCGGGTCACTTTTGAATTTGTTTTATTATGCAAACTGACCCGTTTTGTAAACCGAAACCTTCGATATAATCAAAATGATAGATTTTATATTACATTATTGTTTTATACTTGTCGGGTCTCAAAAACACCCTTTTCGGTCCCTAAAATGGTCTTAAAACGCTAAAAAAACAACTCCAGGTGCCAAAACTGCCAATTTTGAAAGTTTAGAATTTCCACCAGGTGACCTTAGCACCACGCTAGGTCAAGGGCTGAGACCTTAGCGCCGCGCTAAAGAGAGACTGCACAGAATTCATTTTTTGTTGTTTTTATGCAAACATGTGACTTAAACCAACCCAATTTCATGCAAGACTCTTTATGCTTGACCCTTTCAACTTACCCTATTTATACACCACCATTTCTCTTCATTTTCTACTGCTACATCTCCAAATTCTCTCTCAAATACAAAGATTCAATGTTGTTATTTTAGTGTTCTTGAAAGTTTGACTTCCAAAAGTCAAACTGAGTTAAGTATTTCATTCTAATTTGTTTATATAGTCTTATTAATACTTGAATATGGTGGAACAACATATATATATAATATACACCCCTTGTTACATTTGGTAGTTACTTCTCCGATTCCGCTCGGTGAGGTTTTGGACCTTGTAAGGCAAGGCTTAATGGAGGACTTTCGAGTCCTTGATATATATATATATATATATATATATATATAACTTGTTTATGCATATTAATCTTGCTTGACTTCTGATCATTTTAGTTTCTTTGTTATAATTTACAAGTTCCATGGTTATAGGTTCTAAGAGTCTATGACTCGGTTTAACCGTAAATAGCTCTATACCGTAAACCGAACTTTTGTTTATAGACTTTGTTGTTAACTTTTTGGTTGTAAAACTTAAGTATGTTTGTACATTATTAGACATGTTCTTTGGTGTTTGGGCATGTGGAAACAATCTATGAACTTGTTGTGAGATGGAAACCGAACTAAACCGATTTTCACTCGCTTAAGACACACAAGTGTGTTTTTAGCTATCAAGACTTGTATATTTCTTTAAAAATAGTTTACAAACTAATTTTAATTATTTTATTAAGTACTTGGAAATGTTGTATCCAACTTAATCGCATAACAAAGTTTGGACCGACAAAACCGAACACTCGCTTAACGTGCGTTGTTAGTTCTAAAACAATAAAACTACATACTTGGTTAAGTCTTATTAAGTTTTATTGAGTTATCTCATAACATTCATTATTTTGGAAAGTCGACTTTGGGTTTGACCAATTATCAGGACCCGAACCAACAACCCGAACACTCGTTAAAACCTATTTTAGTATCTTTATTCCAAAAGGACTTACATTCTTGCATTTTACCCACCTTATTACTTAACATAGGTTGAGTAATATTAAGGTTAGATACTTTAACCTGGCTTTGAGCAAATTTTTATTTTAATGGGTTATTATTATAAATTCTTAAATAGTTACATTTTAAACCCTGAACTTTAATTGTTTACATTCGTTAACATTTATTTTAGACTTTAAAGACAACCTTTCTAAATCCAAGACTTCTTTCCTTTTAGGCATTGTTCGTGAAACTCGTCGTTCTGGCAAATCTCCAAATTACCATCTTTCAAGTTTATTACTTGAATGTGTGTACTTTCATACCCCGATTTCCATCTTTTGTTTTGGGGGTGACATTTCATACTTATCCAAACTAAATGGTTTATACTTGGGTTTTAAACCACAAATGATATTATATACTTTACTTAAACAAATGCTACCACTTTTGGTTGGTTGATCTATAAATCCTAGACTATTTGGCATCCCCTTATAGCAAGGTGTCGTTAATGTATGCTTATTAACGATAAATATAAATCCTAGACTATTTGGCATCCCCTTATAGCAAGGTGTCGCTAACGTAATTCTATTAGCGATCTCATTTTTATCCAAGTTATTGCTATTATTTATTGTTTCGTATACAAGATTGTGGCTTTTCTTATTATATACATATGTGTTCAAAACTATGAATTGCTCACCAACCTTTGTTTTGATAAACTATATTTTATGAAATGTTACATGTTTGCATTTAGGTTGATTATGGAGTTGGAGGAAAACGTCATCAAGACCTTTAGGATATTAGGTAAACGAACAATTTATGATTTGCTATATTTTTTTATATTTGTCATATGAATATTGTTAAGTGACAATTGATGTTATGTAATGAAATGAGTTTGTTAAATATTGTCGCTTTAAATTGTGTCATGCGCTTATGGGCAATCGTTACATCCTGGCATGTTCCGCCGCCTTTGGTCGGGGTGTGACAGATTGGTATCAGAGCCATGACAATAGGATATGTGGTTACACGTAACGACCTAGTATTGTTATGCTTAGGGTCCTATACATGTGCTTATACATGTTTACTCTATTTTTATTGTTCATATTGCATGTTAATTTATCGAATTTTTTAAAATTCACCAATATCATAAATGTTCACATACACATACTTTCATAGTATTTCCAAGGTATCCTTACCTGAAAGTGCAAAAAGTAGAATTTCATTGTGTTTTATGGATTACAAGATTAACTTGGATCCCGTTGTTTCAAATACCTTAAAGGTTGCATTTATATCGGGTTTGTAGCCATCATAGAAAAAGAGACATTATAAAATGACCATTTGATAAAAAGATTCCAAGAATCGAAGGTAATTTACTTACCTGGGATGGTTGGTTTATAGTGCTCATTTTCTAGGCCACAAATCGTGTTATACATGTCAATACTTTAAGTAGTCGAATGCGGGCGTTCCGATCTCCATCCTAATTTTTGGTGTTAAAGCAATATAACTATGGTGGTTCATAGACTAGTGTTTTGACATGATGTTGTATCTCGATTTATTGTGCTATTATCGTTATTTGAGTCGAAAACATGAAAATGTCTTGGTGGTTCGTGCATATGTTTAGACTCCAATATGGTGTTTAATAACATTTTATTAGTGTCGGAATATCAAATCATGGTGGTTCATGTATGATTTTCCGACTCTATAAATCTCAAAATCTCAAGCTTTAACCTCTCAAAAATCATTTACGTTTTATTTTTGGATTGTTATTTACATACTGTAACACCCCGTAACCGCAGCGGAAACGTACACGGGATGCAACAGACACATCTGATATCAACAACATTGCTTATAAAGAAAACACCACTACATTAATTTAAACGAATTACATTGTTCCGAGTTTCGTTACCATCTAGGTGTTATCACATAAGTTTTACCGATAGTACATTAACATATTTAATGCAAAATATAGATCCTTAATCTTCCACAAAATAGCACACATCATCAAGCACGTATCACTTATTCCAATTTGGGTGTACCTAGAAAGCATGTAAAGAAAACGGGTCAACTACGAATAGTTGGTGAGTTTCACTAATTTAAATAAACCATGACAAATCATTTTAATAATCATAAATTAATGATGTAATTATGCTGAGCCTACAAGTGAAAACTCTGTTAATCCAGAAACACATTTAATAACCTCTGGGGACACTGTTAACCCAGAAACACATTTAATAACCTCTGGGGACACTGTTAACCCAGAAATACATTCAATAACCTCTGGGGACACTGTTAACCCAGAAATACATTTAATAGCCTCTGGGGACACTGTTAACCCAGAAATACATTTAATAACCTCTGGAGACACTGTTAACCCAGAACACTGTTTCGGGCCTTACAATATTAGCAACTCAGACAATTACCATCTTAATACGTTACCGTACGATTCCCATACAATAAACATTATATAATACATTCATTTCCATGCGATCGGCATGTACTTAAACACTTTGATAAAAACATGCTTTCCGCCCCGGGAAAATATTTAAAACAGTTCAATAAAAAGGGGCTCGTGAAACTCACCTTTTTGTGAGCAAGATGTAATACTGTGAACAGCTACCGGCCCGGATCTGTAATACGATCCCTAAGTCGTTACTACACAATTTCAATTAATATATCTTAAATTCGTGTTAACCGGTACGTCTGGGGACACTGTTAACCCAGTACCGTACATGATACGGGGACAATGTTAACCCCGAAATACTTCTCAGGACTTACATTGTGATATCACTTAGAGTTCTTTAGTTAAATTTACCATTAGTTTGTTTTTTTCTCGTTTTGCGTGCCTAGCATGGTTATTCGTCTTTAAGTTTTCAAAGTGAGTTTGGCCACATACGACCCGAAAATAGTTGTTATTGAGATTTTAATTAAAGTGGTGAAATTAGAGCTCGGTTTAGACACCCCGTTTGGCCGCGGGGCCCGTTTCCGTCTTTAATATGCCGGAAACGACTAAATCGGGTAAAATTACCCAAATCATCCGAGTTATTTTCGGATGATTAATTTTTACTTGATTAACTCAGTTTCATGAAAATAGTCCATTTTTAAGGTTTTTATACACCATTCAGCTCGCTTAGGCGAACTTTGCCGGTTTACACGTTTTAAGCTTTAAAAGTTTGTTTTTATGTTCTGTTTAGCACAAATAATTATCCGTTTAGTCTCGGATCTTGAAATTTTGTACAAATCAGTTTTTGACAGTAAGGAATTTAATAAAAATATTTTCAGAATTTATTTTTATATTTAACATTTATTTATCTATTTTTAAACGTCATTTAAACACCAAATATGTCGAAAATACCAAACGATCTTAGAAAAATCCCAAATTTTTCTGGGATGACTCCTGCCATCCACATAGTTCCCAGTAATTTTTACAGAACCAAATACTCATTTTTCATGCCATTTTTACCAAAATCGAGTTAGAAAACCCTAGATCTCGTTTTACCGAAAAGCCTACTTAGACTTCTCCAATGGACCTGAAATTTTGTGTGTGACTTTTATATGTTATACAAAGCCTATCTGAATTTTTTCAGAATTTTTCATGATGTTTAGCTATTTTTCACCATTTTTAGCCAAAACCGAGCATTAAATTCACCAAATATTCATCCTTTATCCAAAAATTACCAAAATTTCACAGATCTCATATTTTCATGTGTAGATCATCTCTGTAAAATTTCATGACTCAACTCTAAGTCTACCACAATCTGTTCAAATCTTACAAATCATACGAAAAACCGAACTACCTTGTGTTTCTAGCTTTAGATCGCAAATATCTTGCTTTCTAGCCTTTGCTAGCAACTAGCTACAACACCTAGAAGCACAAAAACACCACACCAAGCAAGTTATACCCACAATCAAGCCATTTCTTTCATGGTTTCGGTTAAGACATCAAAACAAAGATTTTAACCGTAAAAATTCGTTTTGACTCTTTTAACTCCTTTCTTGGACCAAGATCCCTTGTATAACTTGTATACATCACTTGATCATGCAAGAATCGGTTTCATCTCGGGTTTTCACCCATTTTTCACTTGAAACCTCATTTTCTTGTAAATGACTCGAGAAAAGACGATGAACACGACTATAATCCGATCTTTACCTCGGTTTCTTGGTATAAATCAAAGGAGGTTGGATGAATGTTGAGGAGTGTTGAGTGAATTGTGGAGTTAGGATGTTAGAAAAAAGAAAATGAAGTGTGTGTGTTTGTGACTATGGACCGATCGGTCCAGGTAAGATGTGGGGTGGGGCCCACATCTTCAACCTTGGCCACACATTCGGATTGTGTAATCCGGATAATGTTGTGGATAATCTGGTTCAGTTCGTTTTTCGGTTAAACGTTTAATTCCGCTCAAAACGAGGCCAAAACGCTCGTTTTTCGGCTTAAAATTTAAATTTATATAAAACCGATTTAAAAACCTTAAAAACTTAAACCATGGCATTTATTGACTTAACACATCATATTTTCGGTAATTGTGCATCTTTTTCGGCTTGATCGATCGTCTCTTGCTTGGTTTGATGTTAAAGGTTTCGTTTATCGTACCGACGTACTAATAAATCGAAATCCTTTTTCTGTGCTATAATTCACTTATCCCGAAGCTTTAATACTTCGTACACATCACTAAACATTATATATTTCGTCTATAATGTAATCCCCGATTCGTTCGGGTCTCAATAACCGTTCATCGATTAATCGTAATTTCAATACGACTAGCTGTATATTCGAGTATAATTCGTACTGTGAATATTATATACTCTTATAAACACATTATAATTCATATATTCAGTATTAAATAACACGTAAATAGTATATTCCGGCTAGGGTATACCTGAATTTGCCGGAATCGTTACATTCTCCCCCCGTTACAAAAATTTCGTCCTCGAAATTTTACGCATCAACTACTTCCTTTTGCGGAAATAGGTGGCGGTATTTCTTCCGAAATTCGTCCTTTCGTTCCCATGTATATTCTGGGCCTCGTTGCGAGTTCCATCTAACTTTGACCAACGAGATCTTATTGTGTCTAAGTTGCTTGATTTTCCCGTCTACTATTTCTATGGGCTCTTCTACAATGTTGAGCTTATCATTTATTTGGACACCCTCTAAAGATAACACCGATGTCTCATCCGACAGACACCTTTTCAAGTTCGACACGTGAAACACGTTGTGAACTGCACTCAGTTCATCAGGCAGTTCTAATCGGTATGCTACATGACCGATTTTTGCAATAATGTCGAACGGTCCAATGTATCTAGGGGCTAACTTCCCCGCCTTTCCAAATCTGACTACTCCTTTCCAAGGTGATACTTTCAAATATACTTTATCACCTTCCTCAAATGATAACGGTTTTCGACGGGTATCGGCATAACTCTTCTGCCGATCCCGTGCGGCCTTCAGATTGTTCTTAATTTCAAGGATTTTGCTGGTCGTTTCCTGGACCAGATTTGATCTAATAACCTGTGTGTCGCCCACTTCAGTCCAGCAGAGTGGCGATCGGCAGTTCCGTCCATACAATGCTTCGTAAGGTGCTGCCTTTATACTGCTATGGTAACTGTTATTATAGGAAAATTCAACGAGTGGGAGATGTTGATCCCAATTTCCCTTAAAATCCAGTACGCATGCACGAAGCAAATCCTCCAGTGTTTGGATGGTCCTCTCAGACTGACCGTCGGTCTGAGGGTGGTAGGCTGTGCTTAGATTAATACACGTTCCCAGCGCTTCTTGTACAGCTTTCCAAATATTGGAGGTGAAATGGCTATCTCGGTCGGAGATGATTGAGATGGGTATCCCATGACGAGACACAATTTCATTTATATAAATCTGCGCAAGTCTCTCGGTGTTATAGTTATTTCTTATCGGAATAAAATGTGCCGATTTGGTTAATCGATCAACGACTACCCAAATTGCATCATGTCCTCGGGACGTCTTGGGGAGATGTAACACAAAATCCATCGTGATCTGCTCCCACTTCCATTCAGGAATTTCCGGTTGTTGTAACAATCCCGAGGGTTTCTGGTGCTCCGCCTTAACCCTCGCACACGTCGTACACTTGCCGACGTATGTGGCTATATCCTTTTTCATACCCGGCCACCAGTAGAACTCCTTCACATCCTTGTACATCTTATCCGATCCCGGATGTATGGAATATTTCGATTTATGCGCTTCGTCCATGATTAATTCACGAAGGTCATGGAGGGTCGGGATCTGTAACATCCCGAAATTTAACCCGGTGACCAAAAATCTATCTTTTGTAAATAAATGATATTTTCATTATTTTAAAAGATTTCAGATATTTTATTCAAAGTTATTTCATAAAAGTTTATAGAAAAATGTTTCGTTTTACAAAATTTATGGACTCGGCTAATCTCGACCCGTAGGTAGCCAACCCGCGCCTAACCAAACCCGTAGTATATAAACGAAAGTTCTTGACACTTCCACCATTTTCACCCAACTCTTTCACTTGCACCCACCCAAACTCTCTCATTTCTAGAGAGAGAAGCTAGAGAGAGAAAGTCCTCAAATCACAAATCCGAGCCCGGAATCTTGTTCCTAATCGTTTTTGGTAAGTCCCTTTCGAAAATCATCCGTTTTCATAACCATTTTCGGCCTCAAATCGAGCAAAAACTCCCATTTTCGTAACTTGAGTTTTCGGGTCAAAAACCGACTTGTTTTGGTGTCAAAATGCAAGCTTTTGTGTTTAAAAGTACTAGGAATCGATACCCCTTTCAATCCCGAGCATTTCCATGTCAAAAACTTCGATTTTGGGTCAAAAATCTGGAAAATCTGGAAAACCCGTAGGTTTCTCCGTCGCCCAGCTTGAAGGAGTCGAATCAGACTCATTCGATCGAACCAGTCGATCGAACCAGTTCATTCGATCGAAGGAGTCGATCGAACCAGTCCAGTCAACCGAATAGGAAAGCAACCGAATGGTCTCCAACTCATTCGATCGAATGAGCTTCGTATTCGATCGAACGAGTGTCTATTCGATCGAACAAGTTCCATGTCCGACCGAACGAGTTTTCCCAAACTGGTTCGACCGAATGTGTTTCTGGTTCGATCGAGTGTGCCTCAGATTCGATCGAATGTGTGTCTATTCGATCGAATGTGTGCCTATTCGACCGAACGTGTTCCTATTCGATCGAATGTATTCTAATTCGATCGAATGTATTCTTATTCGATCGAATCAAGCCAGAACCAAGCTGTTTTCATCTTTAAAAACCCAGTTTTTGCTCGAGGTCGCGTAAACTCGTTTTCTTAGACTTATAGCACGTTGTTAACCTTATACGTATGTCCAACTCTAGGCTAAGGAGATCTTCTGTAGCACCATCCTAACCCGAGATCAAGGTGAGTTCATAAACCCCTTTTCAACTGTTTTTACTTTATCAAACCACGGGGTGGAAATATGCAAAACACTTTACTTCAAACCTTTATACACTGTTTTACTCTGCTTTTACTCGCTTTCACTTATAACTTAACGTAATGTAAACACCATCACAATTACTTTACTTACTCTATAAATTTGTATCACTTTATGAACTGTTACACTATGAATCATTGTACTATGATCAGTTGCACTATGAACTATATGCTCTATGAACTGTTGCTCTATGAACCACGGTCACTATCTCGACTGCTTTGGGTACTGCGGCACCCATGTAAGTCTCGCACACTCGACTGCTTTGGATACTGCGGCATCCATGTAAGTCTCGCATACTCGACGGCCTTGGATTCTGTGTGAATCCATGTAAGTCTCGCCTCACACTCGCGTGACCTCTATGAGTACTATGTGTTATTATTTGCTCTTTGGTCTATCTGCTATGTGCATTTATCTCAAGAATTGTGAACTATTGTATTGCCTTATACACGTTGTAACTCAATGATCCACGTACACGCTTTTCACACACTATTATGAACTGTACCGAACCATGTATTATACACTACGCTTTTACTTATGAACTGTCTTCTCACTTTGAAACTCATAAAACAATAAGCACAGCAAAATATGTTGTAGGAGTGGTGGGTTAGCCGCTGGTACACCCTATATATAAACCCCAACAACCTATTTTGGTGCGCTTGTTCTCTTTCAAACTATTTTTCTAATAGCCGGGATCATACCCAAACATGGTAGAACAAGTTGTAGGAGTGGTGGGTTAGCCGCTGGTACACCCTATATATAAACCCCTACAACTTGGTCTAACATGCTTGTGTATGAAGCCTTTTCCTTTTACAACAAACTTATGTTCTCACTCAACTATTTTTGTAGTTGACGCTTTCTTGCATATTTTTCAGGTAATGCTAATAGATGAAGAACAGGGATTTCTAGATGGCCTTAGGAGATGACTGAAGGCGTAGTACTAGACTTAGTATCTGTTGGACTATTGTGGTTTTATTTGTATCTTTTGAACAATGTAACTTGATTATCTATGTATGCATTTCATTTAGACTCTTAACCTGTGTTATGGCTTATTCAATCTGAGACTTCGTCCACGCCCTTGGCATTCCGCCTCTGGCCGGGGTGTGACAGATTGGTATCAGAGCCCAAGGTTATAGAGAATTAGGTATGACCTAGACTATAACTTAGGGACCATACTCTGGATAGTATCATGCATCACTTGCACATATCACACTCGCATACTTGTTAACTGTTTACGTACTACTTGCTTACTTACCAAATATTTACGTGTTACTTGCTTACCTGTTTATCTGTTTAATTAACGCTTGTCTCTCCACCCTGATCTATGTTCGAGCATGATGCCACATATCACTATATCGCCTCTTGTATCACACCTACACATTGTTCGCTTATCTTGTGATCGCCTTACTCTATTGCTATATCCTCGATGTATCTCCTTTGCACTTGTCTCTCATTTTGTCTATTCCCAGAATGCCTCCCCGACGCGCTGATAACTCTGACTCTGCCGAGCTAGCCAACATTATCGCACAACAGATAGCTGCTGTTCTTCCTGGAATGGTGACTCAAATCGCTCAGACCATGCGAGAGGGAGTTCAACCCGCTGCAAACCAAGACCTGAACCCGAACGTTAATGCAACCGATCGACACTACAAGGCCTTCCAAAGTGCCCGACCGACGAACTTCGAAGGATTCGAAGGCGCTGCTGGTCTTCTTCAATGGTTCGAAAAGATGGAAGTTACGTTCGATATCGTTGCTTGCCCGGAAAATCTGCAAGTCCGTTTTGCTGCAAGTATGTTTCTCAAGCGCGCCCTGAACTGGTGGAACAACGAAGTCAGAACTCGTGGCCGTGAAGCTGCCAACGCTTTGTCCTGGACCGAATTCAGGGAAGTCGTCACTCGAGAGTTCGTACCCCGTAGCGAGCAGCAGAAGCTTGAAGCCGAGTTTTGGGAACATAAGATGGAAGGAGCTGATTACCAAGAATACACTGAGCGTTACCACGAGCTCGCCCTTTTGGTACCACATATGGTTACTCCCGCAGAACGTGCTGTTGAAGCTTACCTCCGTGGCCTTCCCGATTGCATGCGCGCTATCCTCATCGCAGCTGATCCCCAGACGGTCCAAGCCGCTGTTCACCTCACCGCTCTTGTGGCCCAAAGCCTAATCAAAGCCGGTCAACTATCTGACGAGCCGAATCGCAAGAAGCAGAAGGTCCTTGCCGCCACCACTACTGCCACTCAAGCTGTTCCCTTGAACGCAGTTGCTCCTGATGCCTCCAACAGACCCCGAGCGGGATACGCCGGTGCCCATCCCAAATGCCACACGTGCCAACGACATCACCCCCAGGGAGTCCAATGCTACAGATGCACCAATTGTGGACGACTCGGCCACCTAGCTAATACCTGCAGATCTGCACCTGCCGTCGCCAACAACGCCGCCCCCAACGCGAGAGCATGTTACGAGTGTGGAGCCACCGATCACCTCAGAAATCGCTGCCCCCGCATCACCGTCGAGATTCCTCCTGCAACAGGACGCGTTTACAGGATCGGAGCCGCCGCAGCCCAGCTAGATCAAGACGCCGCTCCAGGTATGTTCTTTTCCTTTCCTTTCGTCACGATTCTAACCCTTTTCTCCTTACTCTCTTCTTACGACTTTAACCCTCGCCGGAACTGCTCGCCTTTAACCTCTACACGCCCGCACGACTAGTTCAACTCGAATTCTTGACAGCACCACTTATGATCAACACACTTTCCACTATTATTATCACTATTACACTTTGTACACTAAGCACTATTACACGAACCACGCACAAACGCAATGCTCTTGTATCCCTTACGCAACGACCAACGAACAAATGTGTTTCACGACCGATTGAACTATTTACGCATTTATACATTTGCTACTTATGTGATTGCCTGATTATGTGATTATGTGTAGAGTTTTCCCTTAAGCACTTACGCGATGGGGTGACAATTGCAAGGACGACGCAAGGTGAAATAACAATTATAGTCCGGAATATAATTGTTAAGTCACAGGTGCGTACGTATGCAAATGTTCCATCATGGTACTATGAGTCCTGAGCCCAATATTCGTGGAGTAAGGGCTACTCAAAGAATGTCGGAGGGGTGGTGGGTTAGCCGCTGGTACACCCTATATATAAACCTCTTCGGCAGGGCGTGTGTAGTTCTGAAGCGGGTATTGGAGGTAGGGACTTGTGGTAGTAAAGTGTGTCGCAAGTCTTGAACCCAATGGCAGTTGAGAGAGTATTCAAGGAAAGTTGTAGGAGTGGTGGGTTAGCCGATGGTACACCCTATATATAAACTCCTACAACTGGAATTGAATATGATCGAATACGAAAAATTGGAATTTAGGGCTTGTGAGGGGATAGGAGTGTCACTGTGAGCCCTAGTCCAAGATCAGCGGAAAGGAGCATTCGGGTAAAGTTGAAGGGGTGGTGGGTTAGCCGCTGGTACACCCTATATATAAACCCCTTCAGCAGTACATGAATGCGCCCGAAGCAAGTCTTGGGTGAATGCTCATAGCTTTGTGTTTGAATGAACTAAGTTGCTCTAATCACTAGAATCGCGAATGAACTATTTGTGCTCATGAACTCACTATTAGAACCACTATGCGCAATTTGTTTTCTCTCTTGGATTGATTACTCTATCTCGAACTAAGTTATCTCATGCTCAAAATTTCATAATATTTAAAAGTTAATATAGGCCATTTGGACGTTATGCATGGAAAGGGAAATTCTCAAATTACGATGAGGGAGTGGTGGGTTAGCCGATGGTACCCCCTATATATAAGCCCCCCTCCTCGTTAATTTGCGAATCCCTGGAAGTGCACATCAAACGAATAACCTGTATTGATTTGGTAGAATCTATTTCATAAGTTGGACCGTGTGCTTGAATTTCGGGACGAAATTCCCTAAAGTAGGGGAGACTGTAACATCCCGAAATTTAACCCGGTGACCAAAAATCTATCTTTTGTAAATAAATGATATTTTCATTATTTTAAAAGATTTCAGATATTTTATTCAAAGTTATTTCATAAAAGTTTATAGAAAAATGTTTCGTTTTACAAAATTTATGGACTCGGCTAATCTCGACCCGTAGGTAGCCAACCCGCGCCTAACCAAACCCGTAGTATATAAACGAAAGTTCTTGACACTTCCACCATTTTCACCCAACTCTTTCACTTGCACCCACCCAAACTCTCTCATTTCTAGAGAGAGAAGCTAGAGAGAGAAAGTCCTCAAATCACAAATCCGAGCCCGGAATCTTGTTCCTAATCGTTTTTGGTAAGTCCCTTTCGAAAATCATCCGTTTTCATAACCATTTTCGGCCTCAAATCGAGCAAAAACTCCCATTTTCGTAACTTGAGTTTTCGGGTCAAAAACCGACTTGTTTTGGTGTCAAAATGCAAGCTTTTGTGTTTAAAAGTACTAGGAATCGATACCCCTTTCAATCCCGAGCATTTCCATGTCAAAAACTTCGATTTTGGGTCAAAAATCTGGAAAATCTGGAAAACCCGTAGGTTTCTCCGTCGCCCAGCTTGAAGGAGTCGAATCAGACTCATTCGATCGAACCAGTCGATCGAACCAGTTCATTCGATCGAAGGAGTCGATCGAACCAGTCCAGTCAACCGAATAGGAAAGCAACCGAATGGTCTCCAACTCATTCGATCGAATGAGCTTCGTATTCGATCGAACGAGTGTCTATTCGATCGAACAAGTTCCATGTCCGACCGAACGAGTTTTCCCAAACTGGTTCGACCGAATGTGTTTCTGGTTCGATCGAGTGTGCCTCAGATTCGATCGAATGTGTGTCTATTCGATCGAATGTGTGCCTATTCGACCGAACGTGTTCCTATTCGATCGAATGTATTCTAATTCGATCGAATGTATTCTTATTCGATCGAATCAAGCCAGAACCAAGCTGTTTTCATCTTTAAAAACCCAGTTTTTGCTCGAGGTCGCGTAAACTCGTTTTCTTAGACTTATAGCACGTTGTTAACCTTATACGTATGTCCAACTCTAGGCTAAGGAGATCTTCTGTAGCACCATCCTAACCCGAGATCAAGGTGAGTTCATAAACCCCTTTTCAACTGTTTTTACTTTATCAAACCACGGGGTGGAAATATGCAAAACACTTTACTTCAAACCTTTATACACTGTTTTACTCTGCTTTTACTCGCTTTCACTTATAACTTAACGTAATGTAAACACCATCACAATTACTTTACTTACTCTATAAATTTGTATCACTTTATGAACTGTTACACTATGAATCATTGTACTATGATCAGTTGCACTATGAACTATATGCTCTATGAACTGTTGCTCTATGAACCACGGTCACTATCTCGACTGCTTTGGGTACTGCGGCACCCATGTAAGTCTCGCACACTCGACTGCTTTGGATACTGCGGCATCCATGTAAGTCTCGCATACTCGACGGCCTTGGATTCTGTGTGAATCCATGTAAGTCTCGCCTCACACTCGCGTGACCTCTATGAGTACTATGTGTTATTATTTGCTCTTTGGTCTATCTGCTATGTGCATTTATCTCAAGAATTGTGAACTATTGTATTGCCTTATACACGTTGTAACTCAATGATCCACGTACACGCTTTTCACACACTATTATGAACTGTACCGAACCATGTATTATACACTACGCTTTTACTTATGAACTGTCTTCTCACTTTGAAACTCATAAAACAATAAGCACAGCAAAATATGTTGTAGGAGTGGTGGGTTAGCCGCTGGTACACCCTATATATAAACCCCAACAACCTATTTTGGTGCGCTTGTTCTCTTTCAAACTATTTTTCTAATAGCCGGGATCATACCCAAACATGGTAGAACAAGTTGTAGGAGTGGTGGGTTAGCCGCTGGTACACCCTATATATAAACCCCTACAACTTGGTCTAACATGCTTGTGTATGAAGCCTTTTCCTTTTACAACAAACTTATGTTCTCACTCAACTATTTTTGTAGTTGACGCTTTCTTGCATATTTTTCAGGTAATGCTAATAGATGAAGAACAGGGATTTCTAGATGGCCTTAGGAGATGACTGAAGGCGTAGTACTAGACTTAGTATCTGTTGGACTATTGTGGTTTTATTTGTATCTTTTGAACAATGTAACTTGATTATCTATGTATGCATTTCATTTAGACTCTTAACCTGTGTTATGGCTTATTCAATCTGAGACTTCGTCCACGCCCTTGGCATTCCGCCTCTGGCCGGGGTGTGACAGGATCCAAATCCGATTTTTGAAATAGAGAATTTCGTCCTCGCGCCGTTCGAAATTCTTCTCATTACCGTAAAGTCCTTCTTTTTCCATTTGTTCCTCTTTCAACGCCTCGCGTTGAGCGACTCGAATTAAATCCGAAAGGTTCGACTGGACTATCATCCCCAACGCTCGCACTCGTAATGGCTTAACCCGATCCTTCCTACTCAAGGCATCGGCTACGACGTTAGCTTTGCCGGGGTGATAACGGATGTCACAGTCATAGTCGCTTAATAACTCGACCCATCTTCGTTGCCTCATATTCAGTTCTTTCTGATCGAATATGTGTTGCAAACATTTATGATCGATGAAGATGGTGCACTTTGTACCGTAGAGATAATGTCTCCAGATTTTAAGTGCGAATATAACTGCTCCAAGTTCTAAGTCATGAGTAGTGTAATTTTTCTCGTGTATTTTTAACTGTCGAGAAGCATAGGCTATAACCTTATTATTTTGCATCAACACGCATCCTAACCCTCTCCGGGATGTGTCACATTACACGACAAAACCATCGTCTCCGTCGGGGAGACTTAAGATCGGCGCTTGGCACAATCTTTGTTTTAGCGTTTGAAACGCCGTTTCCTGCTCTTCACCCCATTCATACTTACGATCCTTTTGGGTCAGAAGGGTTAAAGGTTGGGCGATGCTGGAAAAGTTCTCTATAAATCGACGATAATATCCAGCTAAGCCTAAGAATTGGCGGATTTCCTTTGGCGATTTAGGCGCTTGCCAATTCTTAACTGCTTCAACCTTACTTAGATCAACGTGTATTCCTTGATGGTTTATAACGTGACTAAGGAATTGCACTTCTTGTAACCAGAAGTTACACTTGGAGAATTTTGCGTACAACTTCTCCTGATTTAGAAGCTCTAAAATTAATCTTAAGTGTTGCTCGTGCTCTCCTTTACTCTACGAGTATATCAAAATATCGTCAATAAACACGATGACTAATTTATCGAGGTAGGGCTTACAGACTCGATTCATGAGATCCATGAACACTGCTGGCGCATTTGTTAGTCCAAAAGGCATAACTAAGAATTCGTAATGGCCGTAACGAGTCCGGAATGCGGTTTTTGGGATGTCCTCCTCCTGAATTCTAACCTGATGGTATCCCGATCTAAGATCTATTTTTGAGAAGTAGCTCGCACCTTGTAGTTGGTCGAACATATCATCGATTCGGGGGAGAGGATACCTATTTTTGATTGTCAACTTGTTCAATTCTCTGTAATCAATGCACATTCTAAGGCTCCCGTCCTTCTTTTTCACGAATAGTACAGGTGCACCCCACGGGGAATAACTGGGACGTATAAATCCTTTATCCAACAATTCCTGCAATTGGTTGGATAATTCTTGCATCTCGGATGGTGCAAGTCGGTAGGGCGCCTTAGCAACAGGGCCAGCTTGAGGTAATAAGTCGATTCTGAATTCGACCTGTCGGGTTGGCAGTAATCCAGGAAGTTCATCTGGGAAAACTTGTGGAAATTCACGTACCACTGGGATATCGTCCACCCGTTTTTCCTCAGGATCCGTGGCCGTCAAGCTCGCTAGATACGCCACGCATCCCTGACGTATATATTTTAACACCTTGAGGTGAGATATAAACGGTATCATATTGCCCGACTTCTCACCCTGCACTAATAACTCTTCGTCATCCGACACCCGGATCTTGACGATTTTCTTTTCACAGTTTAATTCTATCTTGTTACGTGCTAACCAATCCATTCCCACTATCACGTCAAAACTACTCAATTCTACCGGTAACAAGTCAATCAGAAAGGATTGTTCGTTCAGAAGAAAAGGGCAATTCCGAACTATCTGATTAACAATCATGGTTTTACCGTTAGCGACTTCTACGGTGTAAGGCTCTATGGTTTCGCCCATTGGAAGGTTTGCTATCGACAGGAATTTAACGGAAACAAAACTTCTATCGGCGCCTGTATCAAATAATACAGAAGCGTAATGATCAGAGACGAGGAATGTACCTGTCACTACGCTGGGGTCCTGGCATGCCTCGTTCGCCCCCATCACGAATGCTCGGCCTCGCGCCGGATTGGACGACGATGCCTGACTCGCGGTTTGCCGCCCATTTCCTCCCTGGTTCAGCTTCGGACAGTTTCTCTTGAAGTGATCTGTGCCACCGCATTCAAAGCAAGCACGACTGGTGGTCATCACTTGATTTCCTTGTGGGTTTTGTTGTCGGGCTGATTGGGTCCTAAATGGCTGCGCACGGATAGGTTGCGGTTGCCGGTTCAAGTTGTTCAGGTTCGTCCTACAACTCGGTGCGTAGTGCCCAATCCTGCCGCACCGGTGGCACACCACTTCTTTGCACATGCCACCATGGTGGTAACCGCATTTCACACACTTAGGAAACGTTCCCCTCTGCGGTTCTTGCCTTCCGCCTGAACTAGTCATGGCGTAGTTCTGGGCAGTGGGCCTAGCACGTTTACCTTGCTGCTTTTCCTGGATCCTATGGTCATGTGTACCCCGCTTTCCCCCAGCGGACTCTCCCGCCACCTTCAGTGACCCGCTCCTTACGAAATCATACGTGACGATACCAGCTTGCGTCACCGCACCCTCATACGTCTGGTGTCCCCCAGAATTGACTATACTCCTTACAACTGGAGTTAGCCCCCAAATATAACGCTCAACCCTCTTCGACTCTGGGGTGACCAACCATGGTACCAAACGCGACAACTCATTAAACCGGTTCGTATAACCCAAATGGTCTTCCCCCTGCATTTCCAGGTTCCACAATTCATTTTCTAATTTTTGCAATTCGTTTTTCGGGCAGAAATGTTCCAGTACAAGAGCCTTGAGCTCTGTCCAGGTCATGCGGTTTGTCGCCGTCTGACCCCGGGTCTGCACTATCGTGTTCCACCATGTCAAGGCATGGTCTGTGAATGTGCAGGTAGCATACTTAACAACACAATCCTCGGGGCAGTTGCTGATATTCACAACGGATTCTATTTTCTCCATCCACTTAACCAACCCATTTGGTCCTTCAGACCCGCTAAACTCTAGAGGTTTGCACAACATAAAGTCTTTGATCGAACATCCCCTGGATGCACGAATCGGTTCAGTACGGTTCGTCTCTACCGTAGGTATAGGGCCATTACTGTCTGTAACGACCATCCTAGGCGGTGCGTCATTACTCGGAATCGTGTTATCATTCCGTGGAGGATTAACATTTTGTTCCCCGTCATTATTGGTGGTCGTTTGATTGCTAGGAGGGGCTGGATTGGTCGAATTGTTAATACTGGCGGCGATGCGCGATACTATATCCGGTATCGCCGCCTCTAACTGTTGAGCAATCAAACGGCTCACGTCCACTTCCGACAATTGGGCTGAACGTTTTGGTGCCATTCTACATAACATCAAGAAAATATATATAATTAATACAAGTTCAAATCATAAAACACAACAAACATTCCATTCATTAATAAATATTAGTACATATTACATCCATGTCAGTTCGCATACTTTCCTGTCATCATTACATAAGTTAAGTTTTCCTACATAGGGCCTATGTCGGCATCATCTCGACATAACCCACAATGGGTCAGTGCTTGAATGATACCCAAAGTATCTATAACGATATACCCCAAAAGAGACCCCCTAAGGGCCAGTGGTTGTATTATAACTACCCAAGATTTACTCTATGTTAGCATCACCACTAACTGCTTACACAGAGTATCAAAAAGCGGTCCCTGTCTACTCCCGTCCTAATACAACTAAACACGGTGGTATACCAAACCCACCAACACCGCCACCAACACCACCATCACAGCCAGCATAACCCGGATCCGCGTCTCCATCCGGCCGATCATCCACTGGGAGTATGAGCACTCCCCCTTCAGCTGCGAAATCGCATACTGGTGGTCCAGTATGCAGTCCCCTAGGTACATCCGCCTCTGTACCCCCACCGTCAAGGCGGCGGAGTGCTCATTCACCTGTTCGGTGAGCACTCGTAGCCACGCCGCCGCGTCCCTCTCCTGCCTAGGGAGACCCCACTCAGGTGGAGTCACAGGCTCGGGCTGGGAGCGGGAGGACTCGCCCCTGCGGGTAGCAGGTCTGGGTGGGGGCGAGGTAGGTGGGACCTGCGGGACACTGATCCGCGCCGTGAGGCGGGGTCCGAATCCAGGAGGGATAGGGACGGCCTGTGGTGCGGGTGGGGTAGGAGATCTAGCAATCCTGGCAGGGGAGGACTGGCTAGAGCTCCTAACACTAGCCTCGCTAGGCTCAGAGCTGGATGATACGGGGAGGCTCCCAGAGTTCCCGGAGCTGACTTCCTCCGGGTCCTCCTCCATCGATACACTAGGTGTTCTTGACATTCTAACCTGCACACAAGTTAACAAACATATAGTTCTTTCCATAGTGTAAATCGTAATCAAATTAATATACACCTACTTATACAACTTGACCACACACAATATTATCATATATTTGCACATATGTTGCCAATTTTACCTATTAAAGTCCCCCGTGACTTCCCCTGAATTCCCTCGTGCGGACAAGTCTGTTATTATGTTCCGGACCATAATAACTCACTTGCCCATCCAAGTTCATCCAGACCTCGTCACAATAAATTATTAGTTGATATTCAGATCCTATATCACTTGAGCTACTGGTTATATTTTAGGTATCTTTTAAAGACATCCTAATTCTTTATAACCAATGGCTCTGATACCAAGTTCTGTAACACCCCGTAACCGCAGCGGAAACGTACACGGGATGCAACAGACACATCTGATATCAACAGCATTGCTTATAAAGAAAACACCACTACATTAATTTAAACGAATTACATTGTTCCGAGTTTCGTTACCATCTAGGTGTTATCACATAAGTTTTACCGATAGTACATTAACATATTTAATGCAAAATATAGATCCTTAATCTTCCACAAAATAGCACACATCATCAAGCACGTATCACTTATTCCAATTTGGGTGTACCTAGAAAGCATGTAAAGAAAACGGGTCAACTACGAATAGTTGGTGAGTTTCACTAATTTAAATAAACCATGACAAATCATTTTAATAATCATAAATTAATGATGTAATTATGCTGAGCCTACAAGTGAAAACTCTGTTAATCCAGAAACACATTTAATAACCTCTGGGGACACTGTTAACCCAGAAACACATTTAATAACCTCTGGGGACACTGTTAACCCAGAAATACATTCAATAACCTCTGGGGACACTGTTAACCCAGAAATACATTTAATAGCCTCTGGGACACTGTTAATCCAGAAATACATTTAATAACCTCTGGGGACACTGTTAACCCAGAACACTGTTTCGGGCCTTACAATATTAGCAACTCAGACAATTACCATCTTAATACGTTACCGTACGATTCCCGTACAATAAACATTATATAATACATTCATTTCCATGCGATCGGCATGTACTTAAACACTTTGATAAAAACATGCTTTCCGCCCCGGGAAAATATTTAAAACAGTTCAATTAAAAGGGGCTCGTGAAACTCACCTTTTTGTGAGCAAGATGTAATACTGTGAACAGCTACCGGCCCGGATCTGTAATACGATCCCTAAGTCGTTACTACACAATTTCTATTAATATATCTTAAATTCGTGTTAACCGGTACGTCTGGGGACACTGTTAACCCAGTACCGTACACGATACGGGGACAATGTTAACCCCGAAATACTTCTCAGGACTTAGATTGTGATATCACTTAGAGTTCTTTAGTAAAAATTACCATTAGTTTGTTTTTTTCTCGTTTTGCGTGCCTAGCACGGTTATTCGTCTTTAAGTTTTCAAAGTGAGTTTGGCCACATACGACCCGAAAATAGTTGTTATTGAGATTTTAATTAAAGTGGTGAAATTAGAGCTCGGTTTAGACACCCCGTTTGGCCGCGGGGCCCGTTTCCGTCTTTAATATGCCGGAAACGACTAAATCGGGTAAAATTACCCAAATCATCCGAGTTATTTTCGGATGATTTATTTTTACTTGATTAACTCAGTTTCATGAAAATAGTCCATTTTTAAGGTTTTTATACACCAGTCAGCTCGCTTAGGCGAACTTTGCCGGTTTACACGTTTTAAGCTTTAAAAGTTTGTTTTTATGTTCTGTTTAGCACAAATAATTATCCGTTTAGTCTCGGATCTTGAAATTTTGTACAAATCAGTTTATGACAGTAAGGAATTTTATAAAAATATTTCCAGAATTAATTTTTATATTTAACATTTATTTATCTATTTTTAAACGTCATTTAAACACCAAATATGTCGAAAATACCAAACGACATTAGAAAAATCCAAAATTTTTCTGGGATGACTCCAGCCATCCACATAGTTCCCAGTAATTTTTACAGAACCAAAAACTCATTTTTCATGCCATTTTTACCAAAACCGAGTTAGAAAACCCTAGATCTCGTTTTACCGAAAAGCCTACTTAGACTTCTCCAATGGACCTGAAATTTTGTGTGTGACTTTTATATGTTATAGAAAGCTTATCTGAATTTTTCCAGAATTGTTCATGATGCTTAGCTATTTTTCACCATTTTTAGCCAAAACCGAGCATTAAATTCACCAAATATTCATCCTTTATCCAAAAATTACCAAAATTTCACAGATCTCATATTTTCATGTGTAGATCATCTTTGTGAAATTTCATGACTCAACTCTAAGTCTACAACAATCTGTCCAAATCTTACAAATCATACGAAAAACCGAACTACCTTGTGTTTCTAGCTTTAGATCGCAAAGATCTTGCTTTCTAGCCTTTGCTAGCAACTAGCTACAACACCTAGAAACACAACAACACCACACCAAGCAAGTTATACCCACAATCAAGTCATTTCTTTCATGTTTTCGGTTAAGACATCAAAACAAATATTTTAACCGTAAAAATTCGTTTTTGACTCTTTCAACTCCTTTCTTGGACCAAGATCCCTTGTATAACTTGTATACATCACATGATCATGCAAGAATTGGTTTCATCTCGGGTTTTCACCCATTTTTCACTTGAAACCTCATTTTCTTGTAAATGACTCGAGAAAAGACGATGAACACGACTGTAATCCGATCTTTACCTCGGTTTCTTGGTATAAATCAAAGGAGGTTGGATGAATGTTGAGGAGTGTTGAGAGAATTGTGGAGTTAGGATGTTAGAAAAAAGAAAATGAAGTGTGTGTGTGTGTGACTATGGACCGATCGGTCCATGTAAGGTGTGGGGTGGGGCCCACATCTTCAACCTTGGCCACACATTCGGATTGTGTAATCCGGATAATGTTGTGGATAATCTGGTTCAGTTCGTTTTTCGGTTAAACGTTTAATTCCGCTCAAAACGAGGCCAAAACGGTCGTTTTTAGCTTAAAATTTAAATTTATATAAAACCGATTTAAAAACCTTAAAAACTTAAACCATGGCATTTATTGACTTAACACATCATATTGTCGGTAATTGTGCATCTTTTTCGGCTTGATCGATCGTCTCTTGCTTGGTTTGATGTTAAAGGTTTCGTTTATCGTACCGACGTACTAATAAATCGAAATCCTTTTTCTGTGCTATAATTCACTTATCCCGAAGCTTTAATACTTCGTACAGATCACTAAACATTATATATTTCGTCTATAATGTAATCCTTGATTCGTTCGGGTCTCAATAACCGTTCATCGATTAATCGTAATTTCAATACGACTAGCTGTATATTCGAGTATAATTCGTACTGTGAATCTTATATACTCGTATAAACACATTATAATTCATATATTCAGTATTAAATAACACGTAAATAGTATATTCCGGCTAGGGTATACCTGAATTTGCCGGAATCGTTACACATACAAAGTTTTATATTTTATCTAACACTAACATTTTCTCCATACTAACTCTTGGATCCACAATCAAAAATTGAAATCTTATTTTTATTTTATACACCCTCATATCCATTTCTTTTTACCTCAAATTTATTCCATTTCTTTATAATCTTTTAGCATGCCTCCGGTTAGCCGTCACCCGCGCAAGAACTCCAACAGACGAATGGCCACTTTCATCGTCAAGCAAATGGCCGCTGTGATTCCCGAACTTGTAACCCAAATCCAAGCTACCCATCCTCCACCCGTTGTTGCAACCGTTGAACCCAAACCAGTATCTTACCCATATAAGCAATTCACTAGTGCCAAACCAACCGAGTTTTTGGGTACAAACTATGAGACTAGCTTGTGGCAATGGTTCGAGTCCATGGAGAATGTGTTCCTACACAGCGAATGCCTCGATGCGAAAAAACAAATTTCGCTTCAAGCATGTTTAGAAAAACCGCTCTAAAATGGTGGGGTATTGTTATGCATCTCCAAGGGTCAGAAACGGGTATGGCTCTTCCATGGGCCGATCTCAAGGCACTTATGATGAAAAAGTTTTGTCCTAAACACGTGCTCCAAAAGCTCGAGGAGGAATTTTGGAACCTCAAGCAAGATAGTGGTGATAATGCCGCCTATTCACTCCGTTTTCGCAAATTGAGCATTCTCGTCCCTCACTTGGTTATCCCGGCTGAGCGTGAGCTTAACAAATACATTGGGGGTCTGTCGATGCAAATCCGGGACTCTATTATGAGTAGCAAACCCGTGAACCTTGAGGACGCCATCACTCTAGCCTGTGCGCTATTGGAAAATCATGTGAAGGCGGGTACCCTAACCCTCAAGAAACCAAGTGAGAAAGCTAAGCCCGAACCCCACCGCAAGCCAAGGTTGAACCCGCACCGCAAGCCATCAACTACTCCAACTCATCCCGTCACAACAACAACAACAAAAAGAAACCCAAGACCAATTACCAAAACTTCGCTGTTACTCAACCCCAAGCACAACAACAAACCCAAGCTCCACACCAAACCTGAAGACCCTATACCGGTACCGCACCGCTCTGCAACCATTTCCAACTACACCACCCCTCAAACGTGCCTTGTCGCCATTTTACCATTTGTAATCGTTTGGGTCATCTCAACACTACATGTCGATCCGCACAACGAACTCAACCTAACCAATCAAGAACCATTCCCCAAAATTCCCAAAACCGATATGCACCCTACCCACAAAACCAACCCCAACAACCCCGAGCTTGCTTTAATTGTGGTGATCCTAACCATTTCCTCAACAATTGCCCACGTTTAACTTTTGCAAACCAAGCCCAAACCATACCTTACTACCAAACCCAAGCCTACCAAGTTCAAACTTGCCAACCCCAACTCCCTCAACTCAATGCACCACTCATCCAACCCATCCAAGGCATACAAGCACCACCTCCTCCTCCCCCGCAAGCACCTCAAGTCAACCATGGAAATCAAGGGCGAGCTTTTATAATGAATGTATATCAAGCTCAAGTCGCAAACGATGTTGTGAACGGTATGTTTTGGGTGAAACATCATTTGGCTTCTATTTTATTTGATACCGGTGCCGATAGAAGTTTTATTTCTTTGAAAATGAGTCTAAACTTGCTATGCCTCGAACTAAGCTTGCCCGACCGTTTTCTGTTGACGTCGCCAATGGCAATTCCATTACCACCAATTCCGTCGTCCGCGATTGTTCTCTCATTCTTTCCAAGCATAAATTCTCCATCGATCTCATCCCGATCCAAATGGGAAGTTTCGATGTCATAGTAGGCATGGATTGGTTATCTTTGCACCGTGCCAAATATATATATATATATATATATATATATATATATATATATATATATATATATAACTTTTTTATACATATTAATCTTGCTTAACTTATGCTCATTTTAGTTTGTTTATTGTATTTTCAAGTTCCATGGTTATGGGTTCTAAGATTCTATGCCTCGGTTTAACCGTAAATAGCTCTATACAGTAAACCGAAATTTCGTTTAAAGACTTTGTTGTTAACTTTTTGGTTGTAAAACCTAAATATTTTCATTTGTACATTATTATACAAGTTCTTTGGTGTTTGGGCATGTGGAAACCATATATGAAATTGTTGTGAGATGGAAACCGAACTAAACCGATTTTCACTCGCTTATGACACACAAGTGTGTTTTAGCTATCAAGACTTGTATATTTCTTTAAAAATAGTTTACAAACTGATTTTAATTATTTTCTTAAGTACTTGGAAATGTTGGATCCAACTTGATCTCATAACAAAGTTTGGACCGACAAAACCGAACACTCGCTTAACGTGCGTTGTTAGTTCTAAAACAATAGAACTAAATACTTGGTTAAGTCTTATTAAGTTTTATTGAGTTATCTCAACATTCATTATTTTGGAAAGTTGGCTTTGGGTTTGACCAATTATCAAGACCCGAACTTACAACCCGAACACTCGTTAAAACTTGTTTTAGTATCCTTATTCGAAAAGGACTTGCATTCTTGCATATTACCCACCTTATTACTTAACAAAGGTTGAGTAAATATTAAGGTTAGATACTTTAACCCGGTTTTGAGCAAACTTATATTTTAAAGGTGTCACACCCTCAAAATCCACTAACGGAGTTTTACCGTCAGAGGGTGTGAACTAACAGGATCGGATTCATTAGTTATAATCAAACCATAAAACAAAGTTTCAAAACCATGAAAACGTTTACGAGTAATTAAATGCGGAAGCGTAAAACCATAGAAACCAATGTTGCGTCACGCATGACGACTTAAAACCCAATGATAACAGTTTAAAATAAGTTTGCATAATTAAAAGTGTTTCAAGCAATGCATGATCCTAAACCGCGCGCCCGCCTCGGCTACCTGAGAATAACATACTAAAAGTGTCAACACATGGTTGGTGAGTTCATAAGTTTATATAAAATAAAGCGTTTAGCGTTTGCGTTCAGTGTTTTGCGTTACAGCGTTTTGCGTTACAGTGTCTTGCGTTACAGCGTTTTGCGTTACCAGATAGTGTTATGTCAATTATATATCTATAGGTAGCTAGCCTATAAAACAAGTATCACTAAGTGTTCGACACCGAAGCTGACTGTTTATCATTTGCCTTGCCACCAGGTCATCCAGACCATGGTATGTGTTTAGCCAAGATTACACCCACTCGACCTCCAGTCGAGTTTAGCGTTGGGTGGGGTTTGTCAAACCCAGTAGTACTACTCAACAATGACTCGCTATTATCCAATATTAAATGGTTCGATGTGAATGAAGGACTTTAGTTAACGCGTTTGCCACTTAGTCTTTACAAGTGATATATAATCTATATTAACAAAATCTTAAATGCGTTTTCGGAGTATGTTATCTCCCCCAAGTGAAAAGCGTTTGAAAACAGTTTAAAAGGGGTAAGTGAACTCACTGTTTGCGAAGTATTCCCAAAATTATTCACCAAGATGCGCGTCACAGAAAAACTCTCTCTAGCGTTCTAAAACAACAAAGAGATTTTTCTAAGTGTCGGAATATTATCGAGTCTCTAGACCCGGCACATAATACCAATGCACACAACATGTTTCGTGTTTCGTTTGTGAATCGTGTGTGACTTTAACAAGTGTATTTGTGATACGTTACATGTGTAAGCAATTATTTACGTGTCATGTATTCATAATGTACATCACTAGTAATTATTCCCCGCAAGGGCATTTTGGTCAAAACACGATAATAAATTAGCAATCACGTTGTTTCATGCAACTTTCACAAAACTCAGCAACTAGTTTCTTAACGACAGAATTCTACTTGAAAAACTAGTCTATCCCACCGATCATAGCATCACAATTAATTTACCAAAAATCATCATAAAAGCATATATGTCTTAGGTTTCCAGAACATATTTCATTATATTTTTATTCCACATAGGTTTCTCACAATAATCAAATAATTACAGCAAACTCATAACAGAAAAATTCATGCGCAACAGAATGTTATTTGAAATTCCCGTTAAACGAAAAATCCAATAAATGCAAGACCATTTGGGTTAGGTTCCTAACTCAATAAGTCAACTTCCAGAAGTGGAACCAACCCAATTGGTCTCGTAGTTCATGAGATATAGTATTTACATAACAACCTAACAGCAGGTCTAACAACTCAGTTTGCACAACGTTTTTGTAAAATCATAAAAGTTAACTTTTACACGTCCAAAAATTGCAAATTTATATTCTTTAGAAACTAGACTCAACCTAGTTTACGTTAGTATCAATAATCTCAACCAATTTTCATATTTACACCTCGTTACAGTCAATTAAACATCAATAACACAATCTGTCCAGAAACTGTTTGCATCCAAACTCAACATATTAACTATCTATGGACCATCATTCATTCATATAACACTCTAGACTCCATAATCACTATCCATGCACATCAATTACACATTACATACATGATTAGGGTTTTTGTTTGAACTCAAATCAAAGACACAAGCAATTAACATGTAACAATATCCATTCTAGTTATCAAATCATCATCAAATCAACAACAATCATATGAACTACATACACACATAAATCGGCCCCTAGGGTTTTCAATTAACCCATTAAACATCGAAATTAAGTATAAAGGATGCATAGGATAGTCGTTTATACTTTCCTAGCACCTTAATCTTCAATCAAAAGCTTGAAATCTTGGTTGTATGTGTGTGTGTGAATGGCGGCAGCCAAGGGAGCCAAGGGGAGGGAGTCCGATCGGGATTGTGTGGGGAGGAGGAAAGAGTTAGGGTTAACATATTATAAATAATAATATGTTACACTTTGGCCCCTCCACTTCTAAGTATTACTTATCTAGCTTAAACTAACTTGTTTACATCTTGAGTTATTGTTTGTAACGATGTTATCACTCAACACATAAGTATAACACATAATTATCACATAATTACTGTTTTGACGTTTTTCGTTTATTCACCAATCGTTTGCGTCAACTCGTTTGCGTTTCGGTGCAATTCCCGAAAGACTACACATGTAGTAAATGTTAAGCGTCATTTAAACCCTAGTTTAAATGTAATGAGGTGTGCGTTATAGATTCAGTGATCTTTAAGTTTGAATTGACGGAGTTGAGTTAACGGAGTTAACCTGAAATTGACGATTGTCACATCATTCCCATGTTAAAGAATTTTCGTCCCGAAAATTTGAGTCAAGTCGTGATGAGTGTCTGAAAAAGTAAGAAAAAAATTTCAGTTTGTCATATCATCCCCTAGTAGAAAGAAATTTCGTCCCGAAATTTAATTCATACCTCCGGTGATTTCTGACGGTTTGCCGGGTTTCGCGGTTTTCTTTGTTTGGTCAGCCCTTCAAAAAGATGAGGATACTTTTTCATCATTTGATCCTCGCATTCCCACGTGAACTCCGGTCCACGTCTCGAGTTCCAACGAACCTTAACGATTGGAATTTTGCTGTGCTTGAGCGTTTTGGTTTCCCAATCCAAAACCTCGACTGGTTCCTCAATGAAACGTAACTGTTCATCAACTTGCAGTTCATCCAAAGGGACTACTTGGGTTTCATCAGATAGGCATTTCTTCAAATTGGATACGTGGAATACATTGTGTACGCCACTGAGTTCCGTTGGTAGATCCAGTCGGTACGCCACCGGACCAATGCGCTCAGTTATTCGATAGGGACCAACATATCGTGGGTTGAGTTTGTTTCGCTTACCAAAGCGAACCACACCTTTCCAAGGTGAGACTTTGAGTAACACTCGATCGTTCACTTGAAATTCGAGAGGTTTTCGGCGCTTGTCGGCGTAACTCTTTTGGCGATCTCGTGCTGCTGCCATGCGATTTCGGATTTGAACAATCTTTTCCGAAGTTTTGAGTACCAGTTCTGGACCAGTGATTTGGCTGTCACCCACCTCTGCCCAGCAGAGTGGTGATCGACACTTCCGTCCGTACAGCGCTTCAAACTGCGCTGCTTTAATACTTGCGTGGTAGCTGTTATTGTACGAAAACTCCACCAAAGGTAAGTGAGGTTCCCAACTTTTTCCGAAATCCAATACGCATGCACGCAACATATCCTCCAGGGTCTGAATAGTTCGTTCACTTTGCCCATTCGTCTGGGGATGGTATGCTGTGCTCATATCAAGACGGGTGCCTAGTGCGTTTTGTAGCGACTTCCAAAAGTGCGAACTCGATCAGAAATGATTGAGACAGGCACTCCGTGTCTAGACACTACTTCCTTCATGTAGACGCGAGTCAGTCTTTCCATTTTGTCCGATTCCTTAATCGCTAAAAAGTGTGCAGATTTAGTCAACCGGTCAACGATCACCCAGATGGTATCGCATCCCGTCGGTGTCTTAGGTAAACCCGTGATAAAATCCATTGAGATGTGTTCCCATTTCCACATTGGGAGTTCCGGTTGTTGCAGTAGACCAGATGGTTTCTGGTATTCTATTTTGACTCTGGCATAAGTCAAGCATTTGCTCACATAGGTGGCAACGTCGGCTTTCATGTTCGGCCACCAGTAAAGTGCCTTTTAGTCATGGTACATTTTATCTGAGCCAGGGTGGATAGAATATCGGGACTTGTGTGCTTCGTCCATCACCAGAGTTCTCAACTCTCCGTACCGTGGAACCCAAACCCGTTTCTCAAAATATCGGACCCCGTCCGATCTGGTTTCAAGTTGCTTGTTCATGCCCCGCATGAGTTCCGATGGAAGATTATCATCTTTCAAAGCTTCGAGTTGCGCCCCGCGAATCTGGTCGGGTAAGTTTGCATGAATCGTGAGTTGCAATGCTCGCACTCGTCTGGGTTTATCTGTTTCTTATCTGCTGATTGCGTTGGCCACTACATTGGCCTTGCCAGGGTGGTACTTGATGGCACAATCATAATCTTTAAGCAGCTCGACCCAACGACGCTGTCGCATGTTCAGCTCCTTCGGATCGTAGATATGTTGGAGACTCTTGTGGTCGGTGTAAATGGTAAACTTGGTACCGTACAAGTAATGCCTCCATATCTTAAGGGCAAACACCACAGCTCCGAGTTCCAAATCATGGGTCGTGTAGTTCTTCTCGTGAACCCGTAGTTGTCGAGAGGCATAAGCTATAACCTTCTCGAGTTGCATCAGCACCCAACCTAGACTTTGTATCGATGCGTCACAGTGTACCTCGAAATTTTCCGTTCCCTCGGGGAGGGCTAGAATAGGGGCGCTACAGAGTTTGGTTTTTAACAGTTGAAAAGCAGATTCTTGCGCGTCACCCCAATTGTACTTAGTGCCTTTGTGAGTCAAAGCGGTGAGGGGTTGAGCAATCTTTGAAAATCCATCGATGAAACGCCGGTAGTAGCCGGCCAGTCCTAGGAATTGCCGCACCTCAGTCGGAGTCTTAGGTGCTTCCCAGTTTTTGATGGCCTCTACCTTACCGGGATCGACATGGATACCACTCTCGTTGATCACATGTCCTAAAAAGTTAACCTCGCGAAGCCAAAATTCGCATTTCGAGAGTTTAGCGTATAGTTGTTCCTTCTTCAGCAATTCCAGAATTAACCTCAAGTGCTCTTCGTGGTCAGCCTCGTCCTTGGAGTAGACGAGAATATCATCAATAAACACAATCACAAACTTGTCGAGATACGCCTTGCATACTCGATTCATGAGATCCATAAATACGGCTGGTGCGTTGGTTAGGCCAAAAGGCATAACCGAAAACTCGTAGTGACTATACCGTGTTCTGAAATCCGTCTTTGAGATATCTTCTTCGCGCACTCTTAGTTGGTGGTAACCAGATCGCAGATCGATCTTCGAGTAATAACTCGATCCTTGAAGCTGGTCAAACAAATCATCAATTCGGGGTAAAGGATAACGGTTCTTGATCGTCACCTTGTTCAACTCCCGGTAGTCGATACACATGCGGAAAGTCCCGTCCTTCTTTCTGACAAATAAGACAGGGGCTCCCCATGGCGATGAGCTAGGTCGGATAAAACCCTTATCCAACAAATCTTGCAACTGAGTGGACAACTCCTGAAGCTCCGCCGGTGCAAGCCGATACGGGGCTCGTGCTATGGGTGCTGCACCTGGTGTCAACTCGATTTGGAATTCGACTTGTCGTATAGGAGGGAGTCCAGGCAAATCCTCCGGGAAAACTTCCGGAAAATCTCGCACAATCGGTATATCTTCAATTCGCTTCTCCTTCGCGGGTTTCTCAACAATCTGCGCCAAAATTGCCGGATGACCCTTTCGTAGGTACTTCTGCGCCTTCATGAGGGTAATGACGCTGGTGGTCATGCCGCTTCTCTCACCTCGGATCGAAATGATCTCGCCGGAAGGGGTAGTAATGTGAACTATCTTGTCGTGACATATAATCTCCGCTCGGTTCTCGGATAACCAGTCCATGCCGACAACGACATCGAAACTACTAAGCATAAAAGGAATAAGGTCGATATCAAAAACATGACCTGACAGTTTTAACTTGCATCCCGCAAGTACATGAGTCGTTACTATAGTCTTACCGTCAGCTAATTCAACAGGAAACTTAGCATCTAACGGGGTTGGAGTTAAGTCTAAAAGTTGGCTAAAGGCTTTCGACACAAAACTCCTATCAGCTCCAGTGTCAAACAATACAGAAGCAAAACAATCGTTCACAAGGAACTTACCAGTCACCACGTACGGATCATTGCGGGCTTGACCCTACCCAATAACGAAAGCTCTTCCTTTACCATTGCTTCCACCACCACTGCCACTTCCATTACCTCCATTGTTGTCGTTCTGTTTCAGCTTGGGACAATCTTTCCTGAAATGACCTTCCTGCCCACATTCAAAACATCCCTTCGTAGTCATAGGTGGTTTAGGAGCACCCTTTGCCGCAAGGTCTCCTCTACATTCCTTCGCCTGGTGACCCATCTTTCCGCATCTCTGACACTTGACACGGTCACACGGGCCAGCATGATGATAGTTGCACCTATTGCACTTCGGATATTTCCCAGCATATCCGCTCGAACCCTACCCGCTACCGTTGTTATTGTTGTTGTGACTCTGATTGTTGAAGCTCCGAGTGAATTCGGGCTTACGGTAGTGTTGTTGCTGTGGGAGGTTCGAGGATGAGGATCTGGTGTTGTCAAACTTTCTCTTTCCGCTGCTCAGGTTGCTGTTGATGTTGTTGTCATTACTCGGGTTGTCACGGGCTTTAGTGGTTGAACCCCTAGGTGGTAACGCACCTTGGGTCACAGCTTGATCCGTCAGTTTGTGAGCTAAACGGATCGCTTGTTGAATCGTGGCTGGTCTGGAAGACGTCACCATGCCCTGAATTTGCGGTGCTAATCCATCAATATACATTTCAATCCTCTTACTCGGCGGATTTACCGTCCGCGGACACATCACAGCTAACTCGTGAGAGCGGGTAGTGTAGGCTTCAATTTCTGAACCAACCATCTTTAATGACCAAAATTCTGACTCCAACTTTGAAATCTTCTCTCTCGGACAGTACTCCTCTCGCATCATGTTTTTGAACTCCTCCCAGTTCATCGCGTTAGCCAGTTCCAATCCAAGGATCTGTACGTTCGAATTCCACCAAGTGAGGGCAGAATCCTCAAGTGTTTCAGCAGCGAATTTGACACTACTGGCCGGGGGACAATTACACATCTCAAACGCCAACTCGGCCTTCTCAGCCCAACGCAGGAAGCCTATAGCTCCCTCAGTGCCCTTAAGCCTATAGCTCCCAACGGATATTACCACGTCCGTGTCCAGCGTTTCTTCCAGCCATTTCCTAGAATCACAGTATAAAATGTTAAACATGAATTTTTCTTTCATATACAACACACCATACATGTAATAAAAAGATATGTAAGAAAGAAATAAGAAATAACATCACATCACAACCATATATTAATCTAATTAATAATTCATGATTAAAACCATTGTATTCGCAACAAAGTATTTCCAATCAATCCTTAAAATCATAGAAAATAATAGTTCGGATGGAGACAACCCCTCCATCTAGGTGTCATCATCACTAGATGTCATCATCTGAGGACACCTCTGAGTGTGCCTCCTCCTCAGCCAGTTCTTCCTTCGGTTCTTCTTCGGGTTCCTCCTCGGGATCTTCCTCGGGATCCTCCTCAGGCTCCTCTTCGGGATCTGCCTCAGGCTCGGCCTCAGGCTCTGCCTCAGGTTCGGCTGCGTTCTGAGCAATTTGCATTTGTAAGACATCGCAACTCTCTAATGCCATCTCGGTTCGGGTCCTTGCTACTTGGAGTTGCTCTTGCAAGTCTATCATCTCAGCTTGCATCTTTCTCATAATCTTCATCTGTTGATCACTAGCCTCTTGCATTTCCTTCATTGCCGCTGCCATGCGGGCAATCTCCTCCTTAGTCTCGGTTCCGTCTTTTAACAGTCCGGAAACGTTCGCTCTCGTATAGCGCATGTAACCCACGTCACGCTCCAAGCATGAAACAACAGCTGCGAGAACTCGCTCTACAGGTTCGGTTATGGGTGGTAGGGTGTTGGGATAAGCAGGGTGGTTCGGGTGAGGTAACGGGGGAACTTGTTCGCGATAGACCATACGTCTGATCATATTAGGGTACCAATCCCAGCTAACTTCGTTTTCGTACATGCCTCCGGATAGGCGGTACCTTTTCGGTGCGGGAGCTTCGAAAAGGACTTGCATTCTTGCATATTACCCACCTTATTACTTACAACCCGAACACTCGTTAAAACTTGTTTTAGTATCTTTATTCGAAAAGGACTTGCATTCTTGCATATTACCCACCTTATTACTTAACAAAGGTTGAGTAAATATTAAGGTTAGATACTTTAACCCGGTTTTGAGCAAACTTATATTTTAAAGGTGTCACACCCTCAAAATCCACTAACGGAGTTTTACCGTCAGAGGGTGTGAACTAACAGGATCGGATTCATTAGTTATAATCAAACCATAAAACAAAGTTTCAAAACCATGAAAACGTTTACGAGTAATTAAATGCGGAAGCGTAAAACCATAGAAACCAATGTTGCGTCACGCATGACGACTTAAAACCCAATGATAACAGTTTAAAATAAGTTTGCATAATTAAAAGTGTTTCAAGCAATGCATGATCCTAAACCGCACGCCCGCCTCGGCTACCTGAGAATAACATACTAAAAGTGTCAACACAAGGTTGGTGAGTTCACAAGTTTATATAAAATAAAGCGTTTAGCGTTTGCGTTCAGTGTTTTGCGTTACAGCGTTTTGCGTTACAGCGTTTTGCGTTACAGCGTTTTGTGTTACCAGATAGTGTTATGTCAATTATATATCTATAGGTAGCTAGCCTATAAAACAAGTATCACTAAGTGTTCGACACCGAAGCTAACTGTTTATCATTTGCCTTGCCACCAGGTCATCCAGACCATGGTATGTATTTAGCCAAGATTACACCCACTCGACCTCCAGTCGAGTTAGCGTTGGGTTGGGTTTGTCAAACCCAGTAGTACTACTCAACAATGACTCGCTATTATCCAATATTAAATGGTTCGATGTGAATGAAGGACTTAAGTTAACGCGTTTGCCACTTAGTCTTTACAAGTGATATATAATCTATATTAACAAAATCTTAAATGCGTTTTCGGAGTATGTTATCTCCCCCAAGTGAAAAGCGTTTGAAAACAGTTTAAAAGGGGTAAGTGAACTCACTGTTTGCGAAGTATTCCCAAAATAATTCACCAAGATGCGCGTCGCAGAAAAACTCTCTCTAGCGTTCTAAAACAACAAAGAGATTTTTCTAAGTGTCGGAATATTATCGAGTCTCTAGACCCGGCACATAATACCTATGCACACAACATGTTTCGTGTTTCGTTTGTGAATCGTGTGTGACTTTAACAAGTGTATTTGTGATACGTTACATGTGTAAGCAATTATTTACGTGTCATGTATTCATAATGTACATCACTAGCAATTATTCACCGCAAGGGCATTTTGGTCAAAACACGATAATAAATTAGCAATCACGTTGTTTCATGCAACTTTCACAAAACTCAGCAACTAGTTTCTTAACGACAGAATTCTACTTGAAAAACTAGTCTATCCTACCGATCATAGCATCACAATTAATTTACCAAAAATCATCACAAAAGCATATATGTCTTAGGTTTCCAGAACATATTTCATTATATTTTTATTCCACATAGGTTTCTCACAATAATCAAATCATTACAGCAAACTCATAACAGTAAAATTCATGCGCAACAGAATGTTATTTGAAATTCCCGTTAAACGAAAAATCCAATAAATGCAAGACCATTTGGGTTAGGTTCCTAACTCAATAAGTCAACTTCCAGAAGTGGAACCAACCCAATTGGTCTCGTAGTTCATGAGATATAGTATTTACATAACAACCTAACAGCAGGTCTAACAACTCAGCTTTGCACAACGTTTTTGTAAAATCATAAAAGTTAACTTTTACACGTCCAAAAATTGCAAATTTATATTCTTTAGAAACTAGACTCAACCTAGTTTATTGTAGTATCAATAATCTCAACCAATTTTCACATTTACATCTCGTTACAGTCAATTAAACATCAATAACACAATCTGTCCAGAAACTGTTTGCATCCAAACTCAACATATTAACTATCTATGGACCATCATTCATTCATATAACACTCTAGACTCCATAATCACTATCCATGCATATCAATTACACATTACATACATGATTAGGGTTTTTGTTTGAACTCAAATCAAAGACACAAGCAATTAACATGTAACAATATCCATTCTAGTTATCAAATCATCATCAAATCAACAACAATCATATGAACTACATACACACATAAATCGGCCCCTAGGGTTTTCAATTAACCCATTAAACATCGAAATTAAGTATAAAGGATGCATAGGATAGTCGTTTATACCTTCCTAGCACCTTAATCTTCAATCAAAAGCTTGAAATCTTGGTTGTATGTGTGTGTGTGAATGGCGGCAGCCAAGGGAGCCAAGGGGAGGGAGTCCGATCGGGATTGTGTGGGGAGGAGGAAAGAGTTAGGGTTAACATATTATAAATAATAATATGTTACACTTTGGCCCCTCCACTTTTAAGTATTACTTATCTAGCTTAAACTAACTCGTTTGCGTTTCGGTGCAATTCCCGAAAGACTACACATGTAGTAAGTGTTAAGCGTCATTTAAACCCTAGTTTAAATGTAATGAGGTGTGCGTAATAGATTCAGTGATCTTTAAGTTTGAATTGACGGAGTTGAGTTAACGGAGTTAACCTGAAATTGACGATTGTCACATCATTCCCATGTTAAAGAATTTTCGTCCCGAAAATTTGAGTCAAGTCGTGATGAGTGTCTGAAAAAGTAAGAAAAAAATTTCAGTTTGTCATAAAAGGGTTGTTATTACAAATTCTTAAATAGTTATATTTTAAACCTTGAACTTTATTTGTTTACATTCCTTAACATTTATTTTATTTATAGACTTTCAAGACAAACTTTCTAAATCCAAGACTTCTTTTCTTTTAGGCATTATTCGTTAAACTCGTCGTTCCAGCAAATCTCCAAATTACCATCTTACAAGTTTATTACTTGAATGTGTGTACTTTCATACCCCATTTTCCATCATTTGTTTTGGGGGTGACATTTCATACTTATCCAAACTAAATTTTTTATAGTTGGGTCTTAAAACCACAAACGTTATTGTATACTTTACTTGAATAAATGCTCGATTTGGTGTTCTATGCTTACATGCTCATTGTGTTTACGTGTTTACCTCTTTCGGTTAGTTGATCTATAAATCCTAGACTATTTGGCATCCCCTTATAGAAAGGTGTCTTTAATGTATGCTTATTTACGATAATTATAAATCCTAGACTATTTGGCATCCCCTTATAGCAAGGTGTCGCTAACGTAATTCTATTGGCGATATAATCTTTTATCCAAGTTATTGCTATTATTTATTATTTCGTATATAAGATTGTGGCTTTTCTTATTATATACATATGTGTTCAAATCTATGAATTGCTCACCAACCTTTGGGTTGATAAAATTTATTTTATAAAATGTTACATGTTTGCATTTAGGTTGATGATGTAGTTGAAGGAAAACGTCATCTAGACCTTTAGGATATTAGCAAAACAAACAATTTAGGATTTGCTATATTTTGTTATATTTGTCTTATGAATATTGTTATGTGACATTTGATGTTGTAAAATGAAATGTGTTTGTTAAATATTGTCGCTTTAAATAGTGTCATGCGCTTATGGGCAATCGTAAATGTATTTGTTAAATATTATCGCTTTAAATAGTGTCATGCGCTTATGGGCAATCGTTACATCCCGGAATGTTTCACCACCTTTGGTCGGGGTGTGACAGAAAGACTGAGGTATGTATTGCAAAGGTTCGTGGCAATTGTTAATGAAATCATAACAACTGATTTGGCTATCACTGAATTTGATTTGAACAAGAAGCTGTTATCATCTCTATCGGGTGAATGGTACACGGCGAGCAAGTTTATCAAACAGAAACTAGATTTTTCCTCTTTGAAGCAAGATGATGTGAACTTCTTTTTACAAGCAGCAGAGCATGAAATGAGTATCAAGCTCTGTTTTCAATGTTAACTGAATCCTACAATGCCTTTGTGGCTAAGCATCTGATTCATACTAGTGTGGTTCAGGAAGATCTTGAACAAAATGATGCTGATGACTTAGATGACATGGATCTAAAATGCCAAGCTGCTATGCTAGATTTCAGAAGCAAGAGATTTTTCAATCGAACTGGAAGGTCAATTGTCTATGGTCCAAATGACAATAGGATTTGACTAATCAAAAGCAATCTGCTATAACTGTCAACAGCGAGGACACTTTGCAAGGGAGTGCACTACCTAGACAGTTCCAAAACAACCAGCCACGAAATCAGTTTCTGTATCAGAATCTGAATTAAGATCAACAGAGTAACTTCAATAACAACTACAACAATCCACAACCACATAATCATCAGAAACTAATTCCCCAACAACAGAACTTTCAAAGAAATTAGCAAAACCCTCCACAAGCTCCTGCAAATCAGAACAAAAACAACACCAACCAACCAAGAAACCAAGGGAATGTTGCATTAGCTCCAAAATAGCACGAAGGTGGATTTGATTGGAGCAATCATGCTAATGACATTGAAAAGGCCAATGTAGCATTCATGGCAAAAATTAAGAATGAAGCTGAGTCCTCATCATCTCAGGTATATTCAAATTCTACAAAACTTGAATTACTTGAAATGAATGAATCATTGAGAATGACTGTTGGAAAACTTCAAAGTGAATGTTTTATAAAACAAAGCATGATAAATGTCTATGAAGCTAGTTAATTGACCTATGAGAATTAAATTAAAAGTCTGGAAGAAGATTGTATGGATAATTATGTGAGTCAAACAAGATATGTCACTAAAATAGAAGAATTGAAGAAAATGTATCTAGATGAAAAGTTAAAGAATAATCAACATCAAGTTGAAAATGATTTTTTTGAAGAACCTTGTCTCCACTAGTATTTGTGATAAAACTAAGAAAGTTCAAGGAAGAAGATAAATTCAAGGTTGTTCCTCCACCATTCAATAACAGTTACTCCTTGAAGGTGAATAAGGAAAAGAGGAATGCCTACCTTGATCAGTTTAGAGAAGTATTTAAAGAAAATGAGGAATTTATTGAAAACTATAAGTTGGTTGAAGTTGATGACAAAGGTGAGTTTGTGATGAAGGAAGAAGTGAAAGAAGAGAAGGGTGCTAAAATTTCTATTGGTGTGCAAGTGTCTGAAGATGATTTTGATGATGACTACTTGAACAAAGATGACTTGAGTGATTCAAGTGATCAAAGTTCAAGTGATGAATGTTCAAAGGTTGAAATAAAGGGCAAACCAAACTCAATTGGCAAGCTTCCTTTATTGCCAAAGATAACTCCGAAGATGAAGAAACACCATGAACAAATGAGAAGAGAACACAAATCCTTTGATATTTTTTATGTTTCAAAGGCAAAGAAGAACAATGAAAAATCAGTTTACAAAGTGCCACAAAGAAGGGAAAGTGTCAAAGAAAACAGAAGAAACCATGAATAATGATGATATTGGAGAAGTGGAAAGTATGGAAAACTATGAAAGAAGGCAATCAAGGTTTAAGGGCAGCATAGATGAAAAACCAATTAATTTGGAAAGGTTAATCTTTGTCAAGAGTTCTGTAAAAAGACAAGATATTAAAATTGAGGAATTTGTACTTTTCTCAATTGACTTTGATGGTCTCAAAACTCAAAGACTATTGGAGTTGATCCCCCAAGACCAAGTGGAGGATTCAAAAAGGAAAAGTCAAGTGAGAGCTTCAAAGGAAAATTTTGGTGCTAGAATTGTGATGTGTATGGATATCACACTGATTCTTGTCATTAATGATTTACATTCAAGCCATTTCATGATCCAGACACATCTAAGTTTGGACAAGACTTTGGTCTTTACTAAAAGAAGTATGATGATTACTTGGGTAAGGGAAAGAAGCTGTCAAACAATGAAGTGAATTGTGTTGAAATAAAAAGTGAGAAAAAAGCTGAAACTGTTGACAAAGAAGAGAAGAAAAATTTGAGTGAAAAGAAGAAGGCACCAATGATGAAACAACCTACTATCAGAATTAAACCTGATAAGGATGTTAAAACTGTGAGAACAGTTGACCACAGAAAGTCAACAGATTGTGAAGAGAAAGTTAAAAGGGAAGTTTTCAAGAGAAAGAAATCAAAAGAGTTGAATGGTGATGAGAAATTTCTGTTGAAGCATGGCTTTGAGCCACAAGGTTTTCGATGGAAACCTAGAAGTGAGACACAAGTGACAAATGAAGCACCTGTAACAAGTGTGAGGAGAGAGTTTGTCATTGAGGAATGCACTATCATTGTTCCATATGTGGGAATATCATATGAAATTGGCTATGATTCAGATGATTCTAATGAATCATGTGAAATTGTTTATGAGGACCCCAAACCCAATGCAACAATTGTTCATGTTGCTGATGATTTGCAAGTTCATCCAGCTTGTATTTTATCACTTAACTAATCATTATCTTTAATTTGTGCAGGAACAGTCCACAACATTCAATGATGTATGGTATATGGACAGTCGATGTTCCAAGCTCATGACATGTGGCAAAAGGTCACTAGTGAACTATGAAGAGAAGTATGAAGGACCTGTTGCATTTGGTAGTGATGAAAATGGAGGGAAAATTGCGGGGAAAGGTATTCTAACCAATGGCAAAGTGTCATTTGACAATGTGTTCTATGTGGAAGGATTGTAATATAACCTTTTTAAAACATCTCACAAATATGTGATAAAGGTTAAAGGTTGGATTTGATGATTCTCACTGTTTCATTTCCAAACCTGAATTTGTGATTCCTCCAGATATGATTATGATGATGGCCCCTAGGAATGGTAACTTATATGAGTTAAGAATGAAAGATGCCATTTCAAGAGGTGGTACATGTTTTTTGTCGAAGTCCACTGAAAATGAAACAAAACTGTGGCATAGAAAACTTTGTCATGTTAATCTAAAGAATATGAACAAACTTGTGAAAGGTGAGCGTGTTATTGGTCTATCCACAAGAGAGTTCAAGTTAGAAGACAAATGTATTTCATGTCAAAAAGGGAAGCAGCACAAATCATCACACAAAACCAAGCTCATAAATTCAATTGAACAAGTATTGGAAATGCTTCACATGAATCTCTTTGGTCCTGTGAGTGTTCCTAGCATTGGGAAAAGAGATATTCTTTAGTGATCATTGATGATTTTTCAAGTTATACTTGGGTTAACTTTATGGGTTCCAAGGATGAAGTTGCTGAGTTAATTAAAGGATGTATGACAAGGATTGAGAATTAACTTAATGTGAGGGTGAAGGTAATAAGAAGTGACAATGGGACTGAGTTCAAGAATGGGGCTATGGCTGAATTCTGTCAAGCAAAAGGAATTCTTCATCAATTCAGTGCTCCTAGAACTCCTGAACAAAATGGTGTAGCTGAAAGAAGAAACCGAACACTCATTGAAGCTGGAAGAACCATGTTAGCAAATGTGCTTGTTACATTTTGGGCAGAAGCTATCAATACTGCTTGTAATGTTCAGAACAGGGTACTTTTTAATAAAAGTCAAGAGAAAACTCCTTATTAGATTTTGTTAAAAAAAAAACCCTACATCAAGTTTCTTAAGCCTTTTGGATGCAAATGCTCATTGTTGAATACCAAAGATTATTTGAACAAGTTTTAATCAAAATCTTAGATTGTTTCTTTGTTGGAAACTCCACACACTCAAAAGCTTATAGAGTATATGTGAAAGATCACTTGAGTGTGATTGAATCTTCTGATGTAATATTCATTGAAAACCAGCTTAATACAGTTGATGGAGCATCCTGGTTGTTTGATCTTGAGAAGCTAATGAAGTCTTTCAAGATTTATCCTGTAGACTTTGAAGAAACACTATATAGAACAAGTGTCCAAGAAGAAAAATCAAAAAAGAAGGTTGATTTGGACAACTTGTGGTCAAAAGAATGCCTCTGGCCATGAATCAGAAGATGAGCAACCGGTTGTTCAAGAACATCTTGTCATGGAAGCTGAGCAAATTGACAATCTTGAGCAACCACCTGTTCAAGAAAATTCTGTCACGGATGATGAGCAAACTAACAATAAAAATGATCTAGAGCAAGTTGTCAACAATGAAGTGCAACCTGATGACCAGTTTGATCAAGAACAAGATGAAAGACAACCAGATTTTGAAGCCCTATTTCAAAGTTTGAACATTGAAAATAATGTTGCTTCAACTTCACAACAGTTTGCTGAAGAAGCACCTAAAGAATGATGGAACAACATATACAATCATTGAGGAAGCTGAACTCAATGATGCAAATCTTAATTCTAATATGTCTAATGATCTAATTGTGCAAACTTCCTTTGTCGAAAGAAATCATCCACCTGAAAACATCATTGATGACATAAATGAGAGAGTTACAAGAAGTGCATCTGAATCTGCAAACATTTGTTTGTACACCTGCTTCCTGTCCCAAGTTGAATCCAAGAACATTGTTCAAGCTTTAAAAGACAATAGTTGGGTGGAAGCATTGCAACAGGAGTTGGCTCAATTCAAGAATTTGCAAGTGTGGGAACTTGTGGATAAGCCAAGAGGTAAGTATGCTATTGGAACCAAATGGGTTTTCAGAAACACAAGGGATGAGAGAGGGATTGTAATGAATATTAAAGCAAGACTAGTTGCACTAGGATGCTTACAGGAAGAAGGAATTAACTTTGAGGAAGTTTTTGCACCAGTGGCAAAGCTAGAAGCAATCCAAATCTTCTTAGCTTATGCTTCTTCAAAGAATATAAAAGTATTTCAACTGTATGTCAAATCTTCTTTCTTGAATGAAATATTGAAGAGGAGGTGTATGTGATTCGACCTCCAGGTTTTGAGGATCCTAATTTTCCAAATAGAGTCTACAAGGAAAAAAGCTCTATATGGATTACATCAAGCTCCAAGAGCTTGGTATGATGAGTTATCAAACCACTTGCTTGTAAATGGTTTTCAAAGGGGAGCCATTGAGAAGACCTTCTTCTACAAGAAAAGAGGAAGAGATCTGCTCCTTCTACAAGTGTACGTAGATGACATCATATTTGGGTCTACTAATGAATTAATGTGTTTGGAGGTTGAGGAAGTAATGAAGTCCAAGTACTGCATGAGCTCCATGGGTGAAATGAATTACTTTTCTTGGTTTGCAAGTTCAACAAAAGAAGGATTGTATGTTCATTTCTCAATCAAAGTATATGCAAGACATCCTGAACAAGTTCAAAGTCAAGACTTAAAGACTGATTCTACTCCAATGGATACCCATGAGAAGATGATTGCTGATGAGAAGGGCGAGCCTGCTGATGAACATGAATACAGAGCAAAAATTGGATCTCAAATGTACCTGACTGCTTTAAGGCCAAACACTATGTTTGCTGTTTGTGTGTGTGCAAGATTCCAATCAAGTCCAAAGGTGTCTAACATGACTGCTGTTAAAGGAATTTTATATATTTGAAGCGGATGCATGATTTGGGGATATGGAATCCAAAGAACCATGCCTTTGATCTGCTTGCATACACTGATAGTGACAATGATGGCTGCAACATGAGTAGGAAGTCTACATCTGGTGGATGTCAATTTCTGGGAGATAGATTGGAACACCTCAGCTTTACAAAAACACCTCTAAGGTTACATACACTTAGCCAAAATACACATCGAATGTCAAAAGAGAAATTACATAACATAATAAAAAATACTACAAGTTGGAATTCTGCCCATAGACATAACAAAATAAGCCTAAGCTAATAAATAATCTCATCTCCTTGAGCTTGAGGCTTCCATAGAAATCCAACCTTACGTGGCGGCACTTTCTTTAAAGATAAATAACTGACTGTGGTTAGGATGCTCAGAGGGTAGATTCCATCTGCGAGGTCCTCCACATGCAGAAATTCTAGATCCGTTTCCCCTTGATGATGCCCAAGGCCACTCCATCAGAGTTTATGAGAATGAAGGATCCCTCTTTTTCTTCAAAGTCAATGCTTTCAATCCTTCCATTTCTCTGGACTTCATAGTTGGGCCTTGTCATCTTCCGCCTCATACTTAAGCATTCCATCATATTAGCAAGAGGGTTCTTGTTCTTGGTCTTTGAATTGTATGTTTCTTCAATGTACCTGATCTCCCTCATCTTCTTCACCCTTTTATTCCTTTCAAATTGAGAAAGTTCCAATTTGCTTTTCTTGTTAGCATGGGGAATCACTTCCTAGCTTGATCCCCGAGATGTTTAGATAAATCATTTTGTTGTCTTCTAGCAAACCTATATCTATTGTGATAATCATACAGATTCATAGTTGCCATCTCAGTCAGATGCTCCCTCTTGAAGTCCAAAAAGTCATCTCTAAAAATCACTTCCTTCAGTTCACCACTAGACATGATCACTTTAAGTGTTTCAGTTTGTGAATCAAAGAGCAACCTCTTTGATAGGTCCACATCAGAAGGTGGCTTTTGTTGTCTTTGATGAGAGGCTCTAGTGGTAGGAATTGGGACACTTACAGCTGAAGGTCTAGAAGTATGTTTCTTCTTTGTGACATGGACCCTCACATGCCCATATTTCTTCTCAAATATCTCAATAATCTTTTCCTTAGGCAGCATCACCAAGTTCAGATAATTTTCTCCTTCTTTAGAAATAGTAGTGATCATACCCATGATTTCATCATCAGTTGGACCTTCAGGGACAGATCTTTGTGTTTCAATTAGCTTCCCTTTGGGTACACACTGGAATTGTAAGAGTTTCCTCTACTCCGCCTCAAGCTTCTCCCACTCATCCTTTTCAGTGTAAAATAAGTCCTTAAGTTGATTTTTTCCAAGGTTGTCAAACACCCCTTCAGCTATACCTTTGCTAAGCATCAAGCCTTTGAGGGTCTTGATCTTATTTCATCTTCCCATGGCTCCAAGTGTTCCACCGGTTCCTTCTTTACGAATACCACATCAGGAACCTTTAAATGACTTATTCTTCTCAGTCTCATACATTGACAATTTTTCTTTCCTGCCCAGGCATTTTGTTTCATAACTTTTGCCTCTTGCCTCCTCCATCAACCTGTCAAATAATATAATCTTTTTATTTTCCCACTCCTCCTTCTTCTTCATCTTTTCCTTCTCAGCAAAAGTCACAATTCTTGGCCTTTTGGTGGTTCTTTCAAAATCATCATTCCTTGACATCCTTTTAAAATGTGTTTCAACTTGTTGCTTGCTTAGGCTGTCAACCATTTCAATTGAAAATCCATGGTCGATCAAATACTTACACATTCCTCCATATTTATTGAACAATATTTCAAGTTTTTCCTTTTGATTTGTTTCCCTCTTCATCCTCTCCAGCTCATCTCTTTTTTACTGCTTCAACAATTGCAATGTAGGCATTTTCCAACTGGTCAAACTTCATGTGGCTAAGATCTTTATCAGAGAATCCATGCAATCTCAAATATATAAGGAACTTTTGAGTTTCCTTATTCTTCTTCTCCATCCTCTTTTTCACATCTCTAGCCTCTTCATCAATTAATTCATGTAGCTCCTCATCAGTCATGGGAGCTAGGGTTTCATACTTGTAACCATGTCTGATCAAGCCTAAAATCTTTGGATCACTCATTTTTGCCTTTTTCAACATCTCTTGAACATTCTCCCTATGTTCATCAGTCATTGTTACATCAGGGATATCAGGAGTATCATCAACATCATCAAAAAACTCATCAAGAGCTTCTATCCTTGGGTCATTCACAAAATCATCTGGCATAACAGTTTATTAAGGAACAGCCTTAACAGGACTTTCAATCTCCTTGGGACTTTCAACAATATATTCATCATTTAGATTATCATCCTTAACAGGACTTTTCATTTCTTTTGGACTTTCCACCACATATTCAGCCCTTTTAGGATATGCACTCTTGCTCTCCTAAAATACTTCTTTACATATTTTCCCAATGTTTCAGGATCCCACTATTCTGGATGTTTCTTAAATTCTTCCTCTGCCTCCTTAATCCAGGCTTTAGTAGAAATTCGATTGACTGACTCTCCAGCTTCATCGGTCACCACCGCTTATTTGAATCATCATTAATGTTTTCAGCAGTGGTTGGAGTTGGTCCTTCTTGTTCAGACTTTTCAGATTAAAGATGACAAGGGCAAGGGTATTATAAACCTTTTCAATTTGTTTCAGCTTTATCAAGCTTTCAATTACCTCTTGATCAAGCTCCCCCTCTTCATTTAACGTTTTAATAATCTGAGCCTCCTCCAATAATTCTTCTTATTGTTCAAACTCCTGCTCAGTTAAGGATTTTGCAATCCTTTCTCTCTCCATTATCTCATTCAATATATCAGCATGCCTTTTGGCAGCTTGTTCAGTAGTTTCATCTACTTCAAGTATATCGTCAATAGATTTTTCATTTTGATTATTCAGAGGCTACAATTGCTCTTCATCTTCTACAATTGGTTTTCCCTTAGCCTTCCTTCTCTCTTCATCAGTTTCCCTCACCATTTCTGGTTCACTAGGAAGGTTATCAATATCATCCATCAAATCCTTCATCTCCTCATTAACATCATCACCCTTTTTCAACTCAGAGGTTGTATCATCAATATTCTCTTCAGTCAACACAATCTCCTCTGTTTCACCACCTTCCTCCATTATAACATCAGTTTGTGGCTTAGTAGCTATAGCATAAGTTGCTATAAGCGGGAGATGAGAATCCCAATTCCCACCAAAATCAAGAACACAAGATTGAAGCATATCTTCAAGGGTTTGGATTGTACTCTCGGATTAGCCATCGGTTTGGGGGTGATAAGTGGTGCTAAGATCAAGGCGAGTGCCCAAAGCTTCTTGGAGCGATTTCCAAAAACGGGAGGTGAAACGAGCATCATGATCGGAAATAATGGTTAACGGAATATCATGGAGGCTTACAATTTCACAAACATAGATTTGAGAGATTTGGTTAATCGGTCATTGATTACCCAAATGCTATCATTTTTGCTTTCGAGTGGGGGGTAATTTGGTGATAAAGTCCATAACAATGTCTTCCCATTTCAAAACGAGAATAGGAGGTTGTTCGGGTAAGCCAAAAGGTTTTTGATGTTCGACTTTAACCTTTGAGCAAGTAAGATATTTTGAGACATAGAGTGCTACGTCCTTTTTCATACCCGCCCACCAATAAATAGATCGAAGATCGAAGTACATATTAGACGCATCGGGATGCATGGAATATTGTGACATATGAGCTTCGTCGAGAATGAAAGTACAAAGTTCATCACGATCGCGAACCCACAAATGATTGAGAAAATAAAGCAAGCCATCGGGTTTGGTTTCGAGTTGAAGTTCGGATCCACATGGCATTTCATCTTACATATTGCCTTCATCAACGGAGGTGCATTGGGCTCGATAGATGCGGTCTTGGAGATCAGTTTGGATGATGATGCTATGAAGCAGAACGGATTTGACATTAACATTACGACTAAGGGTATCAGCCACGACATTCGCTTTAGATGGATGGTAGCGAATTTCGCAATAGTAATCACTAAGTAATTCGGCCCATCGTCGTTGTCTCATGTTGAGATATTTTTGGTCAAAAATGTATTGGAGACTTTTTTGATCGGTGAAAACTACACATTTTGTACCGTAAAGGTAATGTCTCCAGATTTTTTCATTGAGAGCGAAGACGACAGCACTAAGTTCGAGATCATGAATCGTGTAATTCTTTACATTTACCTTGAGTTGTCTTGAAGCATAAGCGATGAATTGACCTCGTTGGATGAGAACGCAACCGAGACCTTGATGAGATGCATCGCAAAATACTACAAAGTCGTCTTTTTCCATCTGGAAGGGTTAGAACGGGAGCATTGCAAAGCATATGCTTGAGTGTGTTGAAGGATTCTTCTTGTTTTGATCCCCATTCGTATGGTTTTCCTTTGTGGGAGGTGAGGGGTAAGGAAATTTTGGAAAAAAATTGGATGAAACGCCTATATTATCCTGCCAAACCGAGGAAAGATCGTATTTCCGTGGGTGTGGAAGGAGTTTTCCAATCTTTGATAACCTCGATTTTTGTGTGATCAGCATGAATACCCTTTTCGTTGACGACGTGTCCCAAAAATTGAACTTCGTCTAGCCAAAATTCACATTTTGAGAATTTGGCATAAAGTTGTTTGATTCTTAGGAGTGCGAGAATGGAACGTAAGTGATACTCATGTTCGGCTTTGGTTTTAGAAAAGATGAGGATGTCATCAATAAAGACAATGACGAATTTATCTATTAATGGTTTGCAAACACGGTTCATGAGATCCATAAATTCCGCAGGTGCGTTGGTTAACCCAAATGGCATGACCAAAAACTTGAAATGTCCATATCGAGTACGAAAAGAGGTTTTGGGAATGTATTCTTCGCGAACGCGCACTTGGTGATATCCCGATCGAAGATCGATTTTAGAGAAACACGTTGTGCCTTGAAGTTGATCGAAGAGGTCATCAATTTGTGGCAACGGATAACGATTTTAATAGTGAGTTTGTTAAGTTCTCGGTAGCCGATGCACATACGAAACGGGCCATCTTTCTTTTTCACGAAGACGACGGGAGCGCCCCAAGGAGAAGAGCTTGGACGAATGATACCTTTATCGGAAAGTTCTTCGAGTTGATTTGAAAATTCTAGCATTTCTGACAGGACTAAACGGTAAAGGGCTTTGGCTATGGGCATTGCTCCGGGCACAAGATCGATTCGGAATTCGACCGTACGGATGGAACAGAACATACTTTTGGCGTAAGTATTTTTGAGATTGAGAACATGACATGAGGTTGAGCCTTTTAGGAGTCGTTTTGTTGTAGACCTAGAGTGTTTTACCATTCACAAGCGGGATTCGAATAAATTTATTGTAACAAACGACTTTGGCACGGTGCAAAGCTAACCAATCCATGACTACTATGACATCGAAACTTCCCATTTGCATCGGGATAAGTTCGATCGAAAATTTCTGCTTGCAAAGAGTGAGCATACAATTACGAATTACCGAGTTAATTGTGATAGAGCGACCATTGGCGGCTTCGACGGAAAAAAGGTCGAGAGAGTTTAGTGCGAGGTACGACAAGTGTAGATTCAAATTTTAATGAGATAAAACTCCTATCGGCACCAGTATCAAATTAAATTGAAGTCAAATGTTCGTTCACTAGAAACATACCGTTCACAACATCGTTTGCAACTTGAGCTTGATTAGCGTTTATCATAAAGGCACACCCTTGGTTACTGGGATTTCTTTGAGGTACTTGGGGAGGAGGAGGAGGTGCTTGAATGGCTTGCATTGGTTGGATGAGAGGAGCATTGAGTTGTGAGATTTGAGGTTGGTAGGTTTGGACTTGATAAGCTTGAGTTTGGTAGTAGGGCACAGTGATGGCTTGAGCTTGGTTCGCATACGCAGGTCAGGGACAAGCGTTGCGGAAATGGCTCGGGTCTCCACAATTTAAGCAGGCTAGGGGTTGTTGTGAGTTTTGAGCGTAAGGCATGATGTGATTTGCGGCTTTTGCTGCATGGTTCTTGGTGGAGCGGGATGTCCACGAAATGCTGTTCGACAAGTGGTATTGAGGAGACCAAAACGGTTGCAGTTTGTGCAGTGGTGACAAGCCATGTGAGATGGGTGGTGATGTTGACAAGTGTTGCACAATGGGTGAGTACCAATGTAGGGCTTTCGGTTTGGAGGAGCTTGAGGTTGTTGTTGAGTTTGTTGTGGGTGAGTAAAAACATAATTTCAGTGATTGGGTCTTTGTTTCTTCTTGACTTTATGGGATGAGATGGAGTAATTGATGGCTTGAGGTTGTGGGTCGACTTTTGCTGGAGGGGTTGGTTCGGGTTTACTCTTGTCACTCATTTTCGTGAAGGAGAGGGTTCACGCTTTGATATGATTCTCAGAAAGAGCACTGGCTAACGTAATTGCATCATGTAGTGTTTGCGGTTTACTACTCATCACCGAGTCTCGGATTTGCATGGGCAAACCACCAACATACTTGTCAATCGCCAGTTCGAGGGGAGTGGCCAAGTGAGGAACCAAGAGACTAGGCTCATGAAAGCGGTTGGAGTAGGCGGAGTTGTCACCACTGTCTTGCTTAAGTTCCCAAAATTAGGATTCGAGTTTTTGGAGTTCATGTTTTGGGCAAAATTTTTTGATCTTGACTTCCTTGAGCATGGCCCATGATTAGGCCATAGCTACTTCCGCCCCATTGGCGATCATTTCGACATTCCAACACGTGCTGGCGGTTCGCTCGAACATGCTTGAGGTGTACGTGGTTTTCTTGTGTTCGGGGCATTCACAAAGATTAAAAACGCTTTCCATCTTTTCGAACCATTGCAACAAGGTAGTGGCACAGTTCTTGCCATGCAAGTAAGATGGGTTGGCACCGGTGAAAATTTTCAAGGCGAAAGGTGCGGAGTTAGGTGTGGTTTAAGTAACTATGGGTGTGGCTAGAATTTGAGTTATTAGTCCGGGAATCACAGCGGCTATTTCTTTAGCAACCATAGCGGCCATCCAACGACCGGAGCTTGGCTTGCGAGTTTGGCGACGAAGAGGAGGCATTCTAAAATAAAAGAGAAATGGTATAAGTTTGATATATGCATGAGGGAAACGAGTAAGTATGGGGTTTTAGTGATTGTGAGTCCTAGAGGTATGAGGATAAGGATGTTAAAAAAATTTCTTTTGTTAGTAAATCAAGCAAATAAATAAAATGTTAAACAATTTAAATCTTTTAAGTTTGAAATAATGCGTTAGGATTTAAAAGCGGGAAAACTTGCATAAACCACCATGACTAGTTATCCCAACATTAAATCTTAAAAATCGTGGTAAAGTGGGTAAATGAACATGTGCACGAACTCACTGTGTTTTAAACGTTTAGTCCCAAATAACGTAATAATAACAATAAAAAGTAAACGATGAGGTAATCGGGTTATTGAAAACATTAGTCCACGTATAACCGTGGCTCTTATGCTTCCAACAAAAATATAAGGAGGCAACCAGAACGCTTGCATTCGACAACTTAAAGTATTGACATGTATAAAACGGTTCATTGGCCCAGAAGACGAACACTACAATTCAACCATCCCAGGTAAGTAAATCACCTTCAATTCTTGTAATCTTTTTGTCAAATGATCGTTTCATAGTGTTTCGCCCTCTATGATAGCAACAAACCCAATATAAATGCAACCTTTAAGGGATCTTAAATAATGGGATCCAAATTAAGTTTGTGACCCATAAAAGCAACATAAAAATCTACTTTTTGTGGTAAGGTAAGGATACCTTGGAATACTATGAATGTATGTGCATGTGTATATTTTGGAGATCAAATGAAATAAATAATCAAACAAATATATAAATGAAATGAACAATCAAGTAGGGTAACACGTATAAGAAACACATATACCTTAAAGCAAAACTATACTAGGCCGTTACGTCTAACCGTCTATCCGATAGTCTTGTCTCTGATACCAATCTGTCAGACCTCGCTCAAAGGCGGCATAACATGCCGGGGTGCAACGGATTGCCCATGAACACAAGACACTATTAAAGTGACAATATTTAAATAACTCATTCATTTCATTAAACCAACCAAATAACACAAACTTGTTCATACAAATAACCGAATAAATAGTCAAACAAATAAATTGTTCATTTATATCTAATAACCTAAACGGTTACAAGATAATAGCTCTTCAAGTCTCCAAATCAACCAAGTAATAAACATGTAACATTGCATAAAATAAACTTTGTCAACACGAATGTTGGTGAGCAATTTTCATAGTTTTGAACAATAAGTATATAATAGATGAAATCCACAACTCGTATATGGAACAATAAATAATAGAAAAACAAGTTAGATATGCAAATAGTAAACAGTTTAAGACACCTTTATATTTGGTAACAACCAAATATACTCGGATAATAGTTGCCCTATGCTACTAGCAATTAAGCTAAAGTAGTTAGGGAAGCGTATGATCATACTTAATAGTTTCATAGAGGCCAACCCGCCTAAAGCAATAAACATATAGCATGTAATCATGTAAAGCATATAACACCAAATCGAGTATTTATTTAAGTAACATATATTAAAGAGTTTGTTGTTTGAGACACAAGTACATATCATTTGAATTTGAATAAGTATGCAACGCTACCCCCAAAACGTAATATGGAAAACGGGGGATGAAAAAGTACTCACGTTAACTAACTTGAAAGATTGATTCGTGAATAATCGGAGATCGGTTTAATGAGCAAGACCTAGATTAAATGGGTCTTGAGTTAGCAGGTAGTCTTGAAAGGGTTTAAAGTAAAATATATGACAAGTAAAGTAAATAAATAAAGTTTAGGGTTTAAAATGTAAATATTTAAGAAATTAAAGATATGTTTCTTGAAAAATAAGTTAACCTGAAACCGGGTCTTGGTATTCTATTCATTAATATTACTCAACCTATGTTAAGTAATTATGTGGGTTATAATGCACTATTGCAAGACCCTTTGTTATATAAATACCAAAACGAGGTTTTAAATGAGTGTTCGGATTTGTCGATTTGAGTCTTGATAATTAACCAAACTCAAAGTCAACCTTCCAAAGTGATAAATGTTATGAGATAACTCAATAAAAATCAAAAGACTTAACCAAGTATATAGTTCTATTGTGAAGAAACTTAACTTCCGTTAAGTGAGTATTTGGGTTTACCAGTCCAAACTTGTTATAAGATCAAGTTGGATTCCGACATGCCAAGTATGTTGAGAAAATAATTTAAAATTAGTGTAAAAAATATATTCATGAAGAAAAAGATGAGTTTCGGTGGCCCAAAACACACTTGTGTGTCTTAAGCGAGTGAACTCGGTTTAGTTCAATTTTGGTTCGGTTCTTGACTCGGAATAAGACTGAGGATGGTTGCCACATACCCATATACCATAGAACTATAAAATGATTTTAGAAGTTATAATATTCAAATCTTACATATAACATGTTTATTTAACTTTTTTAAATAACACTTGTAAACAAGAGTTCGGTTTCGGTTCGGTTCTCAACTCGGGATAAAACCGAGGCTAGTGACCACATACCCAATACCATGGAACTCATTTATCATGAATTAGAAACTAAACTACTTATACTTTAAACAAGATTAGTAAGCATTAAATGAAATATAGTATAATCAAGGACTATAATGAGTCCTCCATGTAGCCTTGCCTTGTAGCGTATCACCTCAACTGACCATGGCCGGAGAAAGTGAAAGCCAAAGGAAAACAAGGGGTGAATATTATATATATTTTGTACAAGAAGCTTCAATTAATATGCAACAATTTAAAATTAAAGAATGGTTCTTGTTTGACTTCAAAGAGTTAAACTAGTAAGAATCTTGAAGAGATGAAGTTATGATCTTTGTTTAAGAGAGAAAGAAGTGAATGAACAAGTTTTAATAAAGGAGATGAGCTTGTTTATATAGGATAATGGTCAAGGTTTATTTCTATGCTTTATTTCCAAGCTTGCATGTATTTTTAATTGGTTAAACAAGTCAAACAATGTAACAAAACAACAAAAATCGAATTTGTGGCTGCAGGTGGGAGGGGGCGCCACACGACCAAGCCACCACCCTTGGTCGCGCGGAGCGGCATGGTCAGGGTGTGTGGTGGACTGGTCTGGTTTGTTTCGCAAGTCGTTTCGGGTCGTTTTCGATGCGTTTTAAGCATTTTAAAAACTGTAAAAGGTTTTTTCGAAATTCGACAAGTGTGAGATGATCATGTAACATAAAAACCCATTATTTTATATTATCGAAATATCCGGGTTACTAATCGGGTTGGTTTACAGTTCAATCGTACAAACAAGTTAGCCCAAAATTGCCGAATGTCACACATCAAATAGGCAACCTTGCTCGGAATCAATAAAGAATCCAATAATAATAACTTATAAACATTTCTAATTGACAACGTTGCTCGAATATCTAAACATTTCACAAATCATACTCGAAAGTACATAAAAACAGTTAACAAATATTCATTCAAGTATACTTTGAAGCAAAGTATGCTCGAAAAGACCTTTAAGAGTACAGAGTGTGCTAAGGAAGACTTGTTTATCATTTGATACACAAGTATGCTCTAAACATATAGTGTGCTCGAAAAGTAAATTTGCTTGAGATTTTATGAAATTAACAAGTATGCTTGGAGAACACTTGGAATGGTTTACCTATTGACAAGTATGCTCGAAACATGAAGTTTGCTGGGAAAACAAAGTTTGCCCGAAAAACCCTTGTAATTTCAGAAACTAACATTCAAACCAAAAAGTATGCTAGACAAAAACATATTTCAACTAAAACACCAAAGTTTACTCGAAATAGACATGTAAAGCATATTCACATGTATCACATAATTATCAAGTATGCTAGATAATAACAACTTTCTAAAACAACCAAGTTTACTCGAAAGAATAAAATCATCAAAGTCTACTCGATAACACATGAATATTTCACTTAAGTGCAGATAATCATCAAGCTTGCTCGAATGAGTTAAACAATCAATCAAAACACTTAAGTTTGTGCTAGAAAGTTTAGAAAACATCAAAGCTTGCTGGAAAAACATATTTAGACATATTCAAAGCATTAAGCTTGCTCAAATGATTTAAACTTCAAATAAAACAACTAAGTCTACTCGAAAGATCAAAAAGCATCAAAGCTTGCTCGAAATGGATTAACTTCAGACACAAATATCTAAGTTGACCCAAAAGGTTGAAAATCATCTAACCTTACTTGAAAGTACATATTCAAACATATTCAATGTAAAATGCAACTCATTTCGACTTAAACCCTGTATCAAATAGGTTTTTCATTTATGTTCAAAGTTTAAGGGCAAATGGTGCATAATGAGATCAGATTTCAGTCTTATTTCCATCCAAAACATTTTCTTTTCTTTTGTGAAAAGATCTCAACATGGGATCATATTGATTAAGTCACTTCTCAATACTTCATTCTCAACATTACAGGCCTTTCATTCGAGATGATACCAACTTCTGTCACACCTCGAAAATCATAATTTAAACAGTGGAAGACTTTGACCAAGTCTTTCGGGTGGTGACAGACGCCGTTTCAGCCAATCACATTTAAGTATACATTTCAAACGAAGGTTGAACTTTATTTAATCATCAGAGCTATTACACGTGTCATATTACACGATTTTTATTCAAATTATAAGTTCAACATAAAGTCAACATTTTTCATTCAAACACACGTCACCATTTTCCCGCTCTCTTCGCGAAGCTTCCATACTTCATTTATTTTCCTGAAAAGCATATTAAAATATCGATCAACACGATGTGTTGGTGAGTTTCCCTTTATAACAAAATAGTCCATATATATATATGTATACATGAGTCAAAAACACAATCCATTTAATTAAAAAGCCCGATATCAATTCGTGTGTAATCGTCACTACACCCCAAATTATATCCAAAATATCCAGTGTATAATGGTCCACCGCCATTATATCACCAACCGTGTGTAATGATCTACCGTCATTACATCACAAAACAATAGGCATTTCATTTCTTAAACAAATTGAGCTGTTGTAGACGAGAAAAGAATACAACATTGCGTATGACATTCAGTTGATAACTCGAAACATACCATACTCAAAAAATACCCACTTTTAACCCAACGCGAATGGAAGTGGGGGGGGGGGGGCGTCACCCCGATAGATCTACTAATATTTATGTGCCCCTTTATAGGGTTAACTGTTATTTAGCCAACTAGACTCATCCCGCATTATACCCCAATTTGTAAAACAAAATGCCTTTTAAAGAAAAACATTAACGTAAATTATATGTAATAAAGAATATGCTTTTTCCCCAAAACACAATTAAATATCGTTTTGAAAACATTTCCAGTTAAAAATCGAGAGGGTTCGATAGAGAAACTCACTGTCTTGTAGATTTTCCAAAATTCCCGTGTCCTATATTAGAACACGTTTTGTTAATAAAAACTTTATTTTAGTTTTTATACAAAAATCCTTTTAAATTTATTAGTCCTATTCTAATGTACACATAAGCACATAGCACATAGCACATAAGCGAATACACATAGTTCAGTTTTCCGTTAGTTATTATTTAATTAATTTAATTAATTAATTAAATAATAAAATATTTTTAAGTTTTAGTTGCTGGAATATTTAAGAAAATATTAATCTTTTGTCTTTCACAAAACTTGTCGGTTTCGTCGGTTTTGTCGGTTTTATGCTTAAAATGCGTTGTTTCGGTTTCTTGTTTAAAATGTAACTTATAGGTTATGGAAAATACTTGTTTCATAGATATTAGTCAAGTTTTACAAGTTTACTTGTGAAAATATATTATTTTTATTTTTGTTAATATTTTCTTAAAATAACAACTTTTTAAAGTTTTCGTGTCGGTTTGCACGACACGAACCTTTTAGGACTAAGTTTTATCATCTTGTCATTTTCTCATGTATTAACTTATGTTATAGGTATTTTAACACTTTAGGGGCTGTTCTAAAACAGTCCCTAATAGTTGTGTCAGTTTTGCTTAAAAAACCAATTTTTCGACCGTTTAGGTTACCGACGAGTCAAATAAATTACACAAGTCTATTATAATAATCATGTGAACTAAACACACATATAATAACATATAATTTACCATAAATAGCAGTTTTGATTATATATGTTCATAAGATACTTTAATCGAATTTTTTCGGTTCCTAGTTCATATTTTAGATTACCTTAACAATGTTACTAGTTAAGCTTGTTATTTTTATATGAACAAATATCATTTTAATACCTAAATTTCCAGGTTTAAATCATCATATCATATATGTATAATTTCAAGTAGTTAATTAATAAATCAAAATATGAATTTTCTAAGTGTTTAACTAACAAAGTTTCCTTTTATAGTAACTTTTAATTTTTGATAATTCTATCTAATTCAATCTTTCCACTTTGATTAAGTACAATTCTAAGTTTAATTCATTCAACTTGTTTAATAGGGTTTCATGCATCCTAAGTGTCCTATCCAATTTTGTTCTTTCAATTTATCATTCAACAAAGTTTCCTTATTTAGTAAGTTGTTGTTCATTTTAACCAAGGTGTTAACTAATCAATGCTTCTAATCATGCACCCTATCTTAGTTCAAAGTAGTTATTAATCACATATTGATCACATTCATCACAAGTATTCACATCAAAATCCAAATTTCAACTTTTCTTAAATTAAAGTTTCCTTAATTAGTAACTTTACCAATCTTTGGTTAATTTTCTAGTTTCAACTATTAATTCTAGCATATAACCTATCTTATTTTAAAATAAGTTATCCCATAACACTTTTTGATTCATCAATCCATCAAAACCTCTTAATTAATCCAAAACCAAAAATCCCCAAATTTCAGTTATTAACAAACTCTTGTTTTGTTTATCTCTAACAACAATTTCTCAATAATTCAAGTTCATATTAATAAAACTAATGATCAACAAACAATCCAAATTCATTCTAACAATAAACCCTAAAATCAAACTCTTTTAAATTCATCAAAAGTTTCAAGAGATTTATTAACACTTAATCATCAAATCCATTAATCAATATAGATTCTTTAGGATGTATGTATGTATGTATTGTTGAATTTTGATCCTCTCATACATATATACATACACTCATGGCACACATACATATACATATACCATACACATTAACAATCTTTCAGTCTTCCAATCAACTCAAGAATAATCTACCTTATGTATTCACAAACAATCAATCATTCAATACTTAATACTTACTTGTTTTCTTGAGAGTGTTAAAGACGAAAATGGTGAATGATAGTAGTGTGTGTGTCTCTTAGCTTTAATCCTCCCTAGTGGCTCCTTAATGGCTTAATCTTTTCCTTGATCTTGACTTAAACCTCCATGTTATCGATTATGTGTATGTATGTGTGTGTTTAATATTTGAATTTTGAGTGTGTGAATATGTGTGTGTGTGCCATGTATATATAGAGAGAAAGAGGTGGAAGAGTTGTGAGGTGTTGGACAAGTGTTTGGTGGTGGACTGTACAACACATGGGAGATAATGATTAGGGTAATCATTATGGGGTTTTGTTGTTGGATGTTGATTGGATGAGAAGGGAGGTGAGGGGGTGAGGTGTCATGGGGTGGTGGTTTTGAGAAAACAAGGGGTGGAATGGGTTTGGGTTGGGTTGGTTAGTGGGTATTTAAACAATAATCTTAACTTTCCGTTTTAAGGTCTAACGAATTTTAGCTAATCAAACGAATCACGTTCCTAATAATTTTTGTGAGACTTTGAACGAAATTGGATTCTTGATAATACAAGCCTAAGAAACTAATTTTTGGAAATTGTTGACGTCGGGTCCTTACCAGGTCGTCCACCGACACTTGGTTTACTTATTTTGCAATTTTTGCGATTCGAGCCTTCTAAAATTAAGTTATACATTGTCTCGAATACTTTAATATGTATTTTAATTTTTTGAGATCATTTGGCTTCTTTAAGGATTTATTTACTTTTTGACTCGTTACCCGAGTTTATTTTACGTCAGGCTCGTTACTTGACAATTTTTGCACTTTTGTTGACTTTGAAATGTCTAGATCACTAATAAAGGAGGTTTTTCTCATAATGATGGAATTTTATTGCTAATCAAGATTATATTAGTCGCGGCTTAGGCTAATTTTAACCGGGTGTCACATTCTCCCCTCCTTTAAGAATTTTCGTCCCGAAAATTTAGGAGGTAGTACTCGAGTCTTATTTTATCTGCTGTAGACTTTCTAAAGTTAACTCAGGACGAAGTCTTGTATTTCACCTGACTTTGACTAACTTGATTAAATTTCGCCTAAGCTTATGAATGTTTTTATTCATAACTTATGTAGGTTCTTCTATGAATCGAATCATGATGTCCACATGGACTCTTGTTGATAGGAATGATTAGACATTTCCATAAATTAAATACGTGGAACGTGTCACTTATTCTACTAACTGTCGGAGGTAATTCGAGCCTACACACAATTGGACCAGCTCGATTGGCGATTTCGAAAGAGTCCAATATAATGAAGACTTAACTTCCCTCTAGCTTAGCTTAGTAATGTGATGGTTGAGAAATTCTATTTCCGTATAAGACTCCCAATTGAGAAATTATAACGCTGGAGGATAATTGCTTAAAGAAAATAAGCCAATGGTAGGCGAGTATTTCATATATTCTTGGAGAGTTAACCCAATCCTTGACATAGAAAGTCGTATTAGAGTTCAAATGCACATGTAAATTCATAATTATGTTCCAGACCATAATTGTCAATTTACCTTACAAGATTACTTTAGCATTCTTTCCGTTAGGAATCACTTATTTTCTCCATCTTATCTTTTTCCTAAGGGTTAGAGAATGATCTAATCGATCATGACAGGACTTACTTTTATGCCCCCATCTCGGTAGTTCTATAGTTGACCCTCATGTTTGTATTTTCTTTCAAAGTTTGTGAACATATCAACTTTTGGTTGAATAAAGACAAAAATTTTGTTCACATTTGTTCTTTGTCATTTTCATAAGATGATTCATTTTTTGTGACCAAATACCAACAGGCTCGTGTATGACTGGATAATCACTTTTCTGCCTATCATGTGGAAAGATGTATATTGGAACATGCATAGACAACAATGTAACTCCACATGAAGTTTAGCATTTTCGTTATGTTTATATCACCTCAGTTTTTACACATCATGGAAAGCAACCATACATATTAATGACTGAACTAATAGTCTTTTTAGCCTATTAAATCCATATGATTGGCATAAGTAATCAATGTACTATCATTTCCCATTATGGTTGGATCAATTTTCACCTAAAACCCTTTTAAGCTTCTATAAAGCTTTGAACTGAATAATCATATCATATCTCTACACCATATCAACTTGCTCTGTTTTGTCAAAAATGTTTTGAGTAAAATTTTCTGAGAACATTTCATTTGAGCACACAATTGTGACGCAAAGACACATTTTGACACAAACAGTAAGAAACATAATCAAAGACAATCACAACATGAATAACATCATCAAAACAAGCAGACTCTAGATAATGTATAATTAAGACAGATTATGCATAGTCTATCTTGTCCTAATCACATCATCATATCTAACTATCCACATAATTAAGACAACAGATAAGCACATAAATAGATCATTTCAGACACTTATCATGTTATCACACACAATCACTAATATCAAACCTAAGTATCAAAGATACCTAATTCACACAAATTGTCATTTAAAGCACATATCAATTAATATCAAACACATATTCAAGCACACAATCATCATTTAAGCACATTATAAAACTTTCACTCACAAGACCATCAGAAATAATCAGTTAGCATAATGAGCACATATCATCAATCAGACTTTATCAGAGTTGATCATTTCTAAGGCTTTTAGGAGAAAGTGGAATCTGGTTCTATCTAGTGGCTTGGTGAATAGGTTAGCCAAGTTGTCACTAGTTTCAATTATTTTCATTACGATCAATCCTTTCTCATTACAGTCTTTAATGAAATGATGTCTGATTTCAATGTGCTTAGTCTTGGATTGTTGAACTGGATTCTTAAGAATAAACAATGCAGCAGTATTGTCAATTAATATAGGGGTGTTTAAGAAATTCAAACCATAATCCAACATTTGATTTTGAATCCAAAGAACTTGTGCACAGCAGGCAGAGGCAGCAATATACTCAGCTTCAGCAGTTGAGATGGACACTATAGTTTTTTTCTTGCACTGCCGTGACACTAGCTTGTCTCTCAGAAATTGACAACCTTTAGGTGTGGACTTTCTACTCATGTTACAGCCATCATAGTACTGTAAGTATAAGCAATTAGATCAAAGGCATGGTTCTTTGTTTACCATGTCCCCAAATCAGGTTTCCTTTTCAAGTATCTAAAAATCCTCTTGACAACAGCCATGTGAGACATCTTTGGACTTGATTGGAATCTTGCACAAACACAGACATCAAACATAATGTCTGGCCTTGAAGCAGTCAGATACATCAGAGATCCAATCTTTGCTCTGTACTCATGTTCATCAACAGGCTCCCCTTTTCATCTGCAATCATCTTTTCATTGGTGTTCATTGGAGTTGAACCAGTCTTGAGGTCTTGATATTTGAACTTTTTCAGAATGTCCTGCACATACTTTGATTGACAAATGAATATGCCATCTTTCTTTTGCTGAACTTGCAGACCCAGAAAGAATTTTATATTACCCATGGAGCTCATGCAGTACTTTGACTTCATTACTTCTTCAAGTTCAATGCACATTTGTTCATTTGTAGACCCAAAGATGATATCATCTACATTAACTTGTAGAAAGAGTAAATCTCTTCCTCTCCTTTTGTAGAATAGGGTCTTGTCAATTGTTCCCCTTTGAAAGCCATTATTAGCAATCAGATGACTTGATAACTCATTATACCAAGCCCTTGGAGCTTGATGTAAACCATAAAGAGCTTTGTTCAGCTTATAGACTCTATGTGGAAAATCAGGATCCTCAAAGCCTCGAGGTTGAGCCACATACACCTCCTCTTCAATTTTTCCAGTTAGAAAGGAAAATTTAACATCCAATTGAAACACTTCAATATTCTTTGAAGCCGCATATGCCAGAAAGATTCTGATAGCTTCTAGCCTTGCCATTGGTGCAAACACTTCCTCAAAGTCAATACCATCCTCTTGTAAGCAGCCTAGTGCAACTAGTCTAACTTTGTTCTTTATATAAATCCCTCTCTCAGCCCTCTTGTTCCTAAAAACCAATTTGGTTCCAATGGCATACCTATTCCTTGGCTTGTCTACAAGTTCCCACACTTGCAGATCTCTGAATTGAGCCAACTCCTTTTGCATTGCTGCTACCCAACTGTTGTCTTTTAATGTGTGAACAATGTTCTTGAGTTCAACTTAGGATAGAAAGCAGGAGTACAAACAGATGTTTTCAGTTTCATATGCACTTCTTATAACTCTTTCAATAATGTCCCCAATGATATTTTCAGATGGATGATTTCTTTCAACATAGGAAGTTTTCACAATTAAATCAGTAGACACATTTGAATTCAGTTTGTGCATTGAGTTCAGGTTCTTCAATGACCAAATCAGTTGTTGCATCATCAAATTCAGGAGCTTCTTCAGTAATCTGTTGTGAAGGAGCTGCAACATTATTTCCAATGTTCAACTTTTGAAACAAAGTTTCAAATATTGCTTCTCTTGCAACATGTTCCTTACTTTGATCTTATTGATTGCTAGGATCTTCCTCATTCAAGACATGATCATCTTGAATCTCTTGATTGTCTTGGTAACCATGTTCTTGATATTGTGCTTGATCATGACCTTGGTCTGGATCTTGAACTTGATTATGAACTTGTTCAATTTTAGCATTTTAGGGATCCTTAATGAATCCATATTCAGTTCTTTTACCAGCAACCTTGGACCACAATTTGTCTAAATCAACCTTCTTATCAGAATTCACTTCATGCACACTTATTTTGTAAAATGTTTCATCAAAGTCTTCAGGATAAATCTTGAAAGACTTGATTAGTTTCTCAAGATCAAACAGCCATGATACTCCATCCACGGTGTTTAATTGGTTTTCATTACAAATAACATCAGAGGATTCAATCACACTCAAATTGTCTTTCACATAGACGGTGTAAGCTTTTGAGTGTGTTGAATACCCAACAAAGAAACAATCCAAGGATTTTGATTGAAACTTGTTAAGATAGTCCTTGGTTTTCAACAGTGAACATTTGCAACCAAATGGCTTGAGAAACTTGATGTAGGGCTTCCTTTTGAACAAAATCTCATAGGGAGTTTTGTCTTGACTTTTGTTGAGAAGAACCTTGTTCTGAACATAACAAGCAGTATTGATTGCTTCTGCCCAAAAACTGACAGGCAGAAAAGCATTTGCTAGCATGGTTCTTGCAGCCTCTATGAGTGTTCTGTTTCTTCTTTCTTCAACACCATTTTGTTCTAGAGTTCTAGGGGCACTGAACTATTGTAGAATTCCTTTTGCATTACAAAACTCATCCATTACCCCATTGTTGAACTCAGTCCCATTGTCACTTCTCATAACCTTTACCCTTACATCCAATTGATTCTCAATCCTAGTAACACAATTCATTATCAACTCAGCAGCTTCATCTTTGGAACCTAGGAAATAAACTCATGTGTATGTTGAAAAATCATCAATGATAACTAAACAATATCTCTTTTTGCCAATGCTTGGAACACTCACAAGACCAAAGAGATCCATATGAAGCATTTCAAGCACTTGATCAATTGTGTCTATGAGCTTTGTTATGTGTGATAATTTATGTTGCTTACCCTTTTGACATGAAATGCATTTGTCATCAAGTTTGAACATCCTTGTAGGTAAACCAATTACATGCTCACCCTTGACAAGTTTGTGCATGTTCTTTAAGTTAACATGATAAAGTTTTCTGTGCCACAGTTTGGTTTTATTTTCAGTGACTTTTGAAACAAATCAAGTGCCACCCCTTGAAATGGCATCTTTCATATTCAATTCATATAAGTTCCCATTTCCTGAAGCCATCATCATAATCATGTTTGGAGGAATCACAACGTCAGGTATGAGAATAAAGCAACGAGAATCATCAAACCCAACCTTATAACCTTTATCACACATATGGGATATGCTCAATAGGTTATATAGTAATCCTTCAACATAGAATACATTGTCAAAAGTAACTTTGTCATTTGTGAGTATTCCTTTCGCTACAATTTTCCCTCCATTCTTATCACTCTCGAATGCAACAGGTCCTTCAAACTTCTCTTCATAATTCACTAGTGACCTCTTGTCACATGTCATGTGCCTGGAGCATCCACTGTCCACATACCATACCTCATTTATTGGTGTGGATTGTCCCTGCACATATCAAAGAAAATGATCAGTTAAGTAATGAAGTGCAAGCTAGATCAACTTGCAAATCATCAGTGACATGAACACGTGTTGCATTAGGATTGGGAATAGGTTTAAGGTCCTCATAAACAACTTCACAAGAGTCAGAATCATCTCAATCACATAACATCTCTTCACACTAGTAACAACAGTATCACTTGACTTCTTTGGTTCTATTTCCACTTGTGTTTCACTTCTAGGAAACCTTGTGGTTCAAACCCATGTTTCAATAAGAATTTCTCATCACCATTAAGCTCTATTGGCTGCTTCTTTGTGAACACATCTCTGTTCACCTTCTTTTCACCTCGCTGTCATCAGACTTTACTGATTTTTGAATCCTTCTGAGGAATAATTCTGATAGGTTGAGTGTTCTTTGGGATCTTCTTTGTCTCTTGTTGAATCACACTCTTCTTTACTTTCTTATCATCAATTTCAGTCTTGTTCTCGCTCTTGACTTTAACACTGCTTTCAACATCATTAGTCAGTTTCTTGCCTTTTCCCAAGTATTCATCATACTTCATTTTGTAGAAACCAAAATCTTGTCCAAACTTTGTTTCATTTAAGAAATGAATTGGTTGTAGGTGAACCTTTCATGGCAAGAATCAGTGTGATGACCATACTTATCACAATGTTTGCCCCAAACTTTGCCCTTGTAGCTCTCACTTGACTTTCCCTTCTTGAATCCTTTACTTGGTCTTGGGGGATCAATACCAATTGTTTTCTGAGTTTTGAGACCATCAACGTCAATTGAGAATGGCACAAATTTTTCAATTTTGATGTCTTTTCTTTCAACTTTGCTCTTCACAAAAGTTATTCTTTCCAAATTGATTAGCTCATCATCAATACTTCATCTACATCTTTCTTGTCTACTCTCATACTCTTCCATTTTTTCAACGTCACCCACATCAAACAATTCTAGGCTTGAAAACATAGGGTAAACTGGAATGAACTATTCACTTGTAACAATTTCTTTAGTCTTCTTCTTGTCATTACCCTTTTTCTTCTTCAGAACTTCTTTACTTGGTGGCTTAACAACATTGTAGTTAACCTTTGATCCACCACATATGTCAAATGGCACATGTTTCCCTTCTCATTTGTTCATTATGTTTTCTTATCTTTGGTGTGAGAGGTGGTAACATAGGAAGTTTGTCAATTGAGCTTGGTTTTCCCTTTCTTTTGTTCTTGGAACCATCATCACTTGAACATTGATTACTGGAATCACTCAAGTCATCCACATTCAAACAATCTTCATCAAAGTTATCTTCAGAAACTTCAATACCAATGGACTTTTCTTCTTTCACATCTTCCTTCACCACAAATTCCCCATTTTCATCAACTTCCACCAACTTATAATTTTCAATAAATTCTTCCTTACCTTTGAACACATCTCTGAATTGATTAAGGTATGCCTCTTTTTTCTCCTTATCAACTTTCAAAGAGTAATTGTCATTGAAAGGTGGAGGAACTACCTTGTATCTATCTTCTTCTTTGATTTTGTTAAGAATCCCACATTTATTTCTTATTGAGACAAGATTTTTCAAGAAGTCATTTTCAACCTGAAGTGTGACATTCTTCCTTTCTCATCAATAACCATTTTCTTCAACCCATAAATCAATTACATACCTAGATTTTTTTCTATAACTATCCATGCAGTCTTGCTCAGGACTTTTGATTTTGTCCTCATTGGTTAGATCACTTGCTTCATACACATTAATCATACTTTGCTTCTTAATGCATTCACTTTGAAGCTTCCCTACTGTCATTTTTAATGATTCAATTGTTTCAAGTAATTCAAGTGTTGAGTTTGAATGTACTCAGAAGTAGAGGATTCAGCTTCATTCTCAATTTTGGCCATGAATGCCACACTTTCCTTTTCAATTTCATTGGCATGATCGCTCCAATCAAAGTTTCCTTCTTGTGGTTGAGCAATCACTGCCACATTGCCTTGATTCCTTGGTTGATTGTTGACATTATTTCTATTGTTGTTTGTAGGAGCTTGTGGAGGGTTCTGATTGTTGTTTCTTTGATAATTATGGTTTTGGAGAACAACTTACTGCTGAGTATGTATTTGTTGGTTGTTGTAATTGTTGTTGAAGTTGTTGTTGTTGAAATTATTGTTGAAGTTTCTTTGCTGGCCTTGCTGGTATTGATACTGGTTACTTGGCTGGTTGTTATGAGATTGCCTAGGTTGATTACATTCCCTAGCAAAGTGACCAGGTAACTGACAGTTGTAGCAGATAGCCTAGGCTTTATGAAATCCAATTCTATCATTGGTACCTGACACCAATGATCTCCCAATTCTGTTGTAGAGTCTTTTGCTTCTTAATGCTAGCATAGCAGCTTGCCACTTTAGATCCATATCTTCTAGGTCATCAACATCTATTTGCTCAAGGTCCTCTTGCACAACACTGGTGCGGATCAAGTTTTTAGCAACAAAAGCATTGTAAGATTCTGTAATCATTGAGAACAATGCTTGGTATTCACTTCCTTGGTTGGCATTTCCACCACCATATGGCGTATGTCCACTGGCCATTGAATATGACATTGATCATCAATCAATTTGATATTGAATCTGGTTTGTCCACCTTGATTGTTCACATTGCCAGCAACAAAACCCCTTGGTGTGTCACCACTATGTTCACTAGGTTCTTCAATAATGGAAATTTGTTGCTGATTCTTTGTGGACAAGTTTCCATGGGTGCAATGAGTGCATTGGTCACTTGAAAATAGGGTCTGTCTTCCTTGTGTTGGGTTTTAACAAGATTGTCAAAGTCCAAAACAACCATTTATTAAGGAAAACGCAGTGGAAAATATAAGTTTTAGAATCTTGTTAACCATTACACATAAACCGATTTATGTTAAACCCAATCCAGGATCCATATACGATTATCAAGCAATCAAGAACACAACCATAGGGTGTTTAACATACATACCTTCAAGTCCAGAAAACCGAAAGGGATGAAGGTTATGAACGGCTAGAATCCAAGGAAAGGAATCCTCAAGCTTTTATAACCGACAAGCTAATCAACAAACACCAAGTTGCTAGGGATCTTACACTTGCTAGAACTTCTCTTTTTCTTCCTTTGTTTTTCTCGGCCAAGTGGAGAAAGAGAAAAAAAGAGAGAGTGTCTTATGTGTGTGTAAGAGAAAGTGTAGTGTGTAAGAACCAAGATTCAAAAACACCACTAAGGATGCATGCATTTCGAAAAGATAAACAAGAGAGAGAGGGTAAGAGGGGCCGGCCCCAAAAGGGGGTTTTTACCCCCAAAACCAAAAACTCCAAATTGTTTATTTTTCATTATACATTTTATTATTTATCCAAATAAATAATATTTCTCTTAAACATAAATTATCCATATAATTTATTTAACACACTAATGCAAATATTTAGAAAACCTATTTCCAAATATATAAGTGTTGATAATTATTACTTAGATCATATCTAATAATAAATATCGTGGCGTTTTTCTAGCTTGTTATTGGGTATGACCAGACTTAGATCAATACGTACTAGCCACATCAACTCTAATATGTGTCTTGGGCAGATTAATTCCAACAATCTCCCACTTGCACAAGATACATAGAAGATTGATGCAAATAGCAAATACCGCCAAACAACGGTTTACTATCCCTAATACGCATGACAAAGTGCCATTCAATAACATCATTCCTTTCAAGTCCCATACTTGAGATGATTTAGGTGAAACTATCATTTATCCTTTTGTCACAAATTTCATGTTAAATTCAGAGACACAGAGTGATCATTCTCTGTTGATTTAACTTATCAGGCCTTAGACAATTAACTCTCAACGAATAAGAGGGACAAATCCCCCATTGACTACATACGTCTCTCACTATCGCCTTGTATTACTCTTGAGCTTAGTCTTATGTACTGACATATTTCAGAGCAGCAAAAAACTAAGTCAAAGAATAATGGTCAGTGAATATAGAGACCCTATATGTATCTCAGGTCGGAGGATACTATGATGTTCGCCTTTACTCAAATTTACTTATGATCACAAATCACAAGGATCCATGCAGTAAAGTTGAGGGCGGGTCAGTCCAATATTTATCCCATAAATATCTATGAACCTTGGCAGCAAACCCTTGGCTATATTCACACCTCATGAATATCTACCAATCCAAGTTCATAATAGTCTTATTTTCATATTTGTTCCCACAGCTATGATCGACTTCGGACGTTTAGAATAATTCAAATTATTCATGGATTTAAACATACTAAAATGGAACATAACTCAAGAACATGACCATAACCAAAACCATATGATTGAGTTAAAATAAAATTGTTCCAATATCCAAATACAAAATTCTGATCAAATCCAATCACTAGAATATCGAAGTCCTAAGGCACAAGTATGACACTCATGCTTCGGCCTTTCAAGGAGTTTCGTGAGTGGGTCCACAATGTTTTGATCAGTGTGAACTTTGCGAATACATATCTTTCCTTTTTCATTTTCATCCCTTATGTAGTTGAACCTCCGCTCAATGTGCCTAGTCTTTTGATGTGCACGAGGTTCCTTTATTTGAGCAATCGCACCCTCGTTGTCACAAAAGATTTCTAGAGGGTCCTGAATGGTACATACCACTCCTAGATCGGCAATGAACTTTCTAATCCATGCAGCTTCTTGAGCTGCCAAGGAGGCGGCGATGTATTCAGATTCAGTGGTGGACAAGGCGACCACGTCTTGTTTTGCGCTCTTCCAGGAGACAGCACCACAATTGAGAACGAAAACATATCCCGATTGTGATCGAGAATCATCTCGATCAGTTTGGAAGCTCGCATCAGTGTAACCCTTTACAACGAGTTCTTCCTCACCAGAGCCATTTATGAGAAACATATCCTTTGTCCTCCTAAGGTATTTCAATATGCTCTTAACTGCCATCCTATTGCTAGTTCCCGGATTTTGTTGGTATCTACTTGTCATGCTCAAGGCGCATGACACATCTGGTCTTGTGCAAATTATGGCATACATGATGGATTCTATAGCAGACGCATATGGGATTCCACTCATTTTGTCTTGCTCATCCTTTGAGCTTGGACATTGAGAAGCACTCAACATTGTTCCTCTTTGAATAGGTACCAAACCTTTCTTAGAGTTTTCCATCTTGAACCTTTTCAAGATTTTGTCAATGTATGCACTTTGATTCAAACCTATCAACCGCCTTGATCTATCCCTATAGATCCTTATTCCTAGGATATAGGCGACTTCACCAAGATCCTTTATGGAAAAGCAACTTCCAAGCCAGGCTTTTACACCTTCCAAGGTTGAAATGTCATTTCCAAATAACAATATGTCACAACATATAATACCAGAAATGTAATGATGCTCCCACTAGCTTTCTTATACACACAAGCTTCATCAGCGTTTTTGATGAATCCAAATTTCTTGACTTCATCATCAAAACGGCGATTCCAACTCCTTAGATGCTTGTTTCAATCCATAGATTGATTTCTTTAACTTGCATAGTTTATTAGCATGTTGTGGATCGACAAAACCTATAGGTTGAACCATATAGACATCTTCCCCAAGATGGCCATTTGGAAAAGCAGTTTTGACATCCATTTGCCATATCTCATAGTCATAATATGCGGCTACGGCAAACAATATCCTTATAAACTTTAGCATCTCCACAGGCGAGAAAGTTTCATCATAATCAACCCCTTGAGTTTGAGTGAAACCCTTTGCTACAAGTCTAGCCTTATAAGTATCCAAGTTTCCATGCATATCAGTCTTCTTCTTGAAAACCCACTTACTTTCAACCAGTTTGGAATTTAGAGGTGGAGCAACCAAGTCCCAAACTTGGTTATCATGCATGGATTGCGTCTCAACATTCATGGCTTCTAGCCATTTGTCAAAATCAGATTGTAACATTGCATCTCGGTATGTGGTTAGTTCTTCTGAATATACCACATAGCATCCATCCATGAAAAATCCATATCTTTCAGGTGGGGTGCTAATTCTACCAGATTTGCGAATGTTTTGTGTGTTTTGATCAACCATTTGATCATCTTCAACAACCACTTGTTGATTGCTAGTGACAACCAAACGTGTATCGGCTTGTGGTTCTCGATCCTCCTCGAGTTCCACAGTTCTGTCAGTTCCTTCCATAAGGAACCTTCTTTCCAAGAACTTTGCCTTTCGAGCTATAAACACTTTATGCTTGCTTGGATTTTAGAAATAATATCCCATCGAATCTGTGGGATATCCTACAAAAATACACTTGGTGGATCGACATTCAAGTTTTTCAGGGGTGTAGATCTTAACATAAGCCTCACAACCCCATACCTTCAAATATGATAATGATGGAGCCTTTCCATGCCATATTTCAAAATGTGTCCTATCCACTTTCTTGGTTGGTGCCATATTTAAAATACGGGCTGCGGAGATCACAGCGAAACCCCAAAATGATAGAACTAACGAGCTTCTATCCATCATGGATCGAACCATATCCAATAAAGTTCGATTCCTTCTTTCAGACACACCATTATGTTGTGGTGTTCCAGGTGGAGTAAGTTGTGACACAATCCCACAACTCCTAAGATGTTTTAGAAACGCATCATTGAGGTATTCACCCCTCTATCGGAACGTAGTACTTTGATTGTCTTGTTGAGTTGATTTTGTACTTCATTTTGGAAGACTTTGAACATTTCAAAGACTTCATTTTTGTGTCTTAATAAGAACACATACCCATAGCGACTAAAATCGTCGGTAAAGGTAATGAAGTATCTTTCCCCATTTCTTGTCATTGTCCTAAAAGGTCCACATACATCCGAATGTATGATACCTAATAAGTCTTTCGCCCTTTCATTTGTACTATTAAAGGGCTCTTTGGTCATCTTTACCAATAAACAAGATTCACATTCATCAAATGAATCATTATTTGATTTCAAAAGACCATTCTTTCGAAGTGTATGAATGCGATTCTTGTTTATGTGACCAGGTCGACAATGCCAAAGAAAAGTAGTACTCAAATCCACTTTGAGTCTTTTGGTGTTAGCTTGGTACAACGAGTTATCAATGTATGAGTCATCATGAATTAATTCATAAATGCCATTAAACGGCATCGCTTTAAAGTAAAAGACATTATCCATGAAAACATAAATACCATTGTCAACAAACTTAAAATCATAACCAGATTGTCTTAATACAGAAACGGAGATAATATTCCTAGTCAAACTAGGGGAATACAAAAAGTTTTTCAAGACAATTTCCAAACCATTTGGAAGCTTTAAAACATAATCTCCTCGGGCTTGGACGTCAACCTTTGCTTCATTGCTCATGAAGAGACTTATATCTCCTTTCTTCACATCATTTCTTCTTTTGAACCCCTGCAATGAATTGCAGATATGAGTTCCACATCCGGTATCCAATACCCATGTGTTAGAAGAAATAATATTAAGATCAATGTGGATCATGAAAGTTGTACTTGAGGTTTGCCCCGCATCCCTCTTAGCTTTCAACTCTTTGAGATAGGTCGGACAGTTTCTCATCCAGTGACCTATCTCGCCACAACCAAAGCACGAATCCTCAGCGCTAACCTTTAGCTTCTTTGGTTTTGGCTCCGCCTTTGCCTTTCCCTTGAACCCGTTCTTGACCTACCACATACCCATGGCAACCTTTGCCTTGGGTTCTGGGTGATGTCTCTTCTTTGAGCAACCCTCATTGATCGTAAGAACGGGTAAAACCTTTTTACCCATGCCGGCCTCGGCTGTCTTAAGCATTGCGTGAAGCTCACTAATGCTTTTGTCTGATCCGTTCATGTTGTAGTTCATAACGAATGTCTCAAATCTCTTAGTTAGGCCATTAAGGATCAAATACGTGGCCAACTCCTTTGAGACGGGACAGTTAAGCCGTTCAAGCCGATCAATGTGGCTTTTTATCTTAAGCACATAAGACGACACAGATTGGGTTTCTTCCATATGACATGCATGAAGTGCTCGAACTGTTTCTAACGCTCAATCCTAGCCTGAGTAAGGAACATTTCCTTAAGCTGGGTAATCATGTCATACGCCCCATGATTCTCGAAATCCTTTTGGATCTCGGGAATCATTGTTCCCAACATGAGGCAAGAAACTTGCACCGAATCCTCGGTGTATTTGAGCCAATCCGTATAAGCATCCAAGTTGTTGGCATCGGGTTCATCGGGAATAGGGTTGTCTAAAATGTAAGACTTCTTTTATTGCTTGAGAACAATTCTCAAGTTTCGATACCAGTCCATGAAGTTGTTAAAGTTTAGACGATCCTTATCCAGAATGAATCTCAGTGATAGATTATGAACGTGAGGGATAATTGCGTTCAGTGTGTTGTTTGCGGCCATCTATAAAAGAATCTTAACAAAGTTCAATTTAGTATTTTCGATATCAATAAAATTTTAATCTTTAATACCCTTTAATGTCTCCAAGACAATTATTGATTAAAATCTAGAATCCAACGTTTCATTCAAATAGTAGTTAGGTGACCTTTATCTTACTATTCGAATTAACAAGGTAGTCAACGTTTGACGATTGCAACACTTTGCAACTTCTAGTTTTATGGGATCGGTTAAACATCTTATGTTTAGTTGGTATGTTTAATCCCATCAACACCTTTGAATGCCATGTTAAGGTGACCCTATATTCATGGTCTCCAAATCAAGTCGTCCTACTTACACACACGTCTGAGTTTACACATATAAGTGGTTAGGTGACCCTAAAGCCAAAAGTATTGTAAAACCACCTTAAGATCACAAGTTTTCTTAAATGTGGTTAGGTGACCCTATCCCACTATCAAGTCTACAAGTGACTTAAGTGTCATGTAAAAGGATGGTGTTGAACTTGTTTATAAAAGGGATTTTAGTTTTCAAAATTCTAGATTGGAAAACTATTTATTGTACCTTTCATTTGCATGCATTCAAATGTATGGTACCTTTGAAAAACCAATTTCAAATTCCTTTTAATAAAACCCATTTTATTATGAAATCCTTAATAGTTAATAAAACCAATTTTATCACTTAACAATTTCAAAGGAATCACTTTTATGCTAGTTGTCAACTTTAATTGTAACATCCATACATGATAAAACAATAAAACTAAAACAACCAAACAAGCATAAAATACAAATACATGTTCATAACCATAGCCACCTAGATAGACAACACTTGTTAACCGAAAGAAGTGGGTCAAAAGGTCTCTCCTAAGGGACGAGCATGACACAAGGTAGAAGATGGTGAACTCCCACTTGACTCTGCATCCAAATTCTTCAAGCGTTCTCATCTTGTTGTAATCCTTCTTCTTTAATTGGGCTTCATCCAAAATATGGTAGTTGCATCTTCTTTTACAAAATATATCCTAATACATTTTGTCTAGTAAAGGAAGTACAACTATTCTACTTATTATTACAAACCATTTGGAAGAATAAATAGATTACAACCCGAATAAAGAATATTACATCCAAATGTATAAATCACAAACGATAATTCTTCAATATACACATGGTCATGGCTAGGTAATGAACATCCACACAAACAGGTCAACCTTTGACCAGGCAGGTCAACCCTTGACCAGGAATGGTTCCCCTTACCCTTAGTTCTCGGCCTAAAACAGAGAACACATATTTCTCGGCCAGAAGACCAAAGCTTCAGAGTTTTAGGCCCGGAAGCTTTGGCTCACCAAGAACCTATTGTTCTCGGTCAACGCCGAGAACTGTTTTCGGTCAACACCGAGAACTATGGTCTTTGACCATCAGTTCTCGGCCAACCGAGAACCCGGGTATTTGGTGATTTCGGCTAAACCGAAAACCTTGGTTCCCAACCAAGAGTTTTCGGCTAAATCCGAAAGAATCTGTCCGAACAAGATTTGGTAACCAAATGACCATTTTCCAGATTTTTTACCACATGCATGTATGGTATAAACTTGGAAAAACAAGGGGCAACCAAAATGCCTAAAGTCCTCGACCAAAATAGTAAAGAATACCATCAAACCCGAGCACTTTAGAACCCATTTTGAAGCATGTAATCGTATAAGCAGTTCTTGATGCCATTGTTGGGATTTAACAAGATTATCAAAGTCAAAAACAACCATTTATTAAGGAAAACGCAGCGGAAATATAAGTTTTAGAATCTTGTTAACCATTACACATAAACCGATTTATGTTAAACCCAATCCAGGATCCATATACGATTATCAAGCTATCAAGAACACAACCATAGGGTGTTTAACATACATACCTTCAAGTCCAGAAAACCGAAAGGGATGAAGGTTATAAACGACTAGAATCCAAGGAAAGGAATCCTCAAGCTTGTATACCCGACAAGCTAATCAACAAACACCAATGCTAGGGATCTTACACTTGCTAGAACTTCTCTTGTTCTTCCTTTGTTTTACTCGGTCGAGTGGAGAAAGAGAGAAAGAGAGAGTGTCTTATGTGTGTGTAAGAGAAAGTGTAGTGTGTAAGAACCAACATTCAGAAACACCACTAAGGATGCATGCATTTCTTGAAAAGATAAACAAGAGAGATAGAGGGTAAGAGGGGCCGGGCCCAAAAGGGTTTTTTTTCCCCAGAACCAAAAACTCCAAATTGTTTATTTTTCATTATACATTTTATTATTTATCCAAATAAATAATATTTCTCTTAAACATAAATTATCCATATAATTTATTTAACAAACTAATGCAAATATTTAGAAAACCTATTTCCAAATATATAAGTGTTGATAATTATTACATAGATCATATCTAATAATAAATATCGTGGCATTTGTTTTGCTTGTTATTGGGTATGACCAGACTTGGAACAATACGTACTAGCCATATCAACTCTAATATGTGTCTTGGGCAGATTAATTCCAACAATCTTCCACTTGCACAAGATACATAGAAGATTGATGCAAATAGCAAATACCGCCTAACAACGGTTTACTATCCCTAATACGCATGACGAAGTGCCATTCAATAACATCATTCCTTTCAAGTCCCATACTTAAAATGATTTAGGTGAAACTATCATTTATCCTTTTATCACAAATGTCATGTTAAATCCAAAGACACAGAGTGATCATTCTCTGTTGATTTAACTTATCAGGCCTTAGACATTTAACTCTCAACGAATAAGAGGGACAAATCCTCTATTGACTACATACATCTCTTACTATCTCATTGTATTACTCTTGAGCTTAGCCTTATGTACTGACATATTTCAGAGCAGCGAAGAACTAAGTCAAAGAATAATAGTCAGTGAATATCAAGACCCTATATGTATCTCAGGTCGGAGGATACTATGATGTTCACCTTTACTCAAATTTACTTATGATCACAAATCACAAGGATTCCCTGCAGTAAACTTGAGGGCGGGTCAGTCCAATATTTATCCCATAAATATCTATGAACCTTGGCAGCAAACCCTTTGCTATATTCATACCTCATGAATATCTACCAATCCAAGTTCATAATAGTCTTATTTTCATATTTGTTCCCACAACTATGATCGACTACGGACGTTTAGAATAATTCAAATTATTCACGGATTTAAACATACTAAAATGGAATATAACTCAAGAATATGACCATAACCAAAACCATATGATTAAGTTAAAATAAAATTGTTCCAATATCCAAATACAAAATTCTGATCAAATCCAATCACTATAATATCGAAGTCCTAAGGCGCAAGTATGACCCTCATGCTTCGGCCTTTCAAGGAGTTTCGTTAGTGGGTCCGTAATATTTTGATCAGTGTGAACTTTGCGAATACATATCTTTCCTTTTTCAACTTCATCCCATATCTTTCCTTTCACAATCTTTATACTTGAATCGGTCAAGTTGTTGCTTCAGCCTTTCTTTCTTGGTATTCTTCAGTTCTGTATTGCCTTCAAATATATCCATGATAAGCCCAACTTCAGCATGGCTAAGGCTCTGCCATCAACCTTTTTCATTCTAGCTTCAAAAACAGGGTTGTTGTTTGTTCCATCTGGCATATAGGGTCCAGACTTGATAGAATGCCACATCTCTACATCGTTGTAGCACACTGCGGCTTCAAACAGCACTTTCCATTTGATATAGTTTTCCTGTCCATACAATCTAGGAATTTTGTTAGTAGACACTTCTTGCTCATCATATCAAGACATCATTTTGGTATTTTGAAAAAACAAGTAAAATTTGTAAATCTTGAAAATCTTGAACAAACTTAAACACTCTATTGAAAAATAATCACATCTGTGGATGAAATCCTCATATCTGATATAACTGGTCAGATAAGAGAAATAACAGATTATCATATTGACAATTTTAGCCCCTATAACATACAGATATGACATATTTAGTCCATAAGACCTAGCATTAGACAATATTGCACTAACATACTCCCCCTTGGATGTCGCTAGGTCTTTGTATCTTCAATCCATGCCAACTACCCTCTTACGATACTCCTTTCTTGATTTTTTGAATGACGACTTTGTTGATCCTTGTTGTGATGTTGGACGTGAAACTCCAATCAGCATAAATTGAAATTTATTCCACGATGCCTGAGTAACACGATTCTAACGTTCAGCTTCCATCTCAGCCTCAAATCTTTCTTGTTCTTCACTAACTGCTCTTTAGTTTGTTTCCCAAGCCCTTCCAGAATGAATCTTCTTATCAAAGCATAAATCCACCACTTTCTGGAACTGGTTGGCTTGAGTCTTGACTTTATCATTAGTGCATTGGATCCTATTCAAATGTAATACCTCTATGTATTTCAACGAACAATTCACGAACCACATCGGATCATACACTCGAATCACATCTTACTTCTCTTCCGCACGATCCATACTTGCTTCACTAGTCAAAGCTAAGTAAGACCAACAAAGGAAATAAGGATGAAAATATTGTTTCATTAGGTACAACGGTATCACGCGTAGCTAGTCTGGCCTCGAATACCTCAGCGTCCAAATCAACTCACCTTCCGGGTTCTTCCTTGATTTATACATGAATACGTTAGGAACTTGAGGTGTCCATTTCTTAAATCCCCGTTTAGCCTCATTCACCATAAACTCCCAAATCTCCCTCACATGTCCTTTTCGGCTTTTAGAGAAAGTCATAATGCATACATATATCATACACATCATACCACGACAATGACTTCAACTCCATTAAACTATTGAAGTATTGAACTCCAAAAAGTCATTTAATTGCAATGTTCCGAATCTTGCTCAAGTATGCGATGCTAATTCATTTACCCAATGCCATATCCTTTTGTGTCTTCTTGTAGTATGTCACCGGGTTTAAGAACACTTTCTTTGGTTCAAAAACACGATCTGGAAACCATTCTTTCATTTAATCCTTACTGACTTTCTTTGGTTGTGCATATGGTTTTGGTTCCATCTCGATTTCCTCAACAAAAGCCTCGTCAAAAGCATCAAATTCTTCGTTTTCACCAACATATTTGACTGCTTCAGGTGTATCATCAAACTCTACATCTTGATTTAATCCATTTTCATTTATCTCTGTCTCGTGAATATCCTTCTCAAATTCAAACGTTAGATCTTCAACAGAAACATCCAACATTTTAGCCAATTCAGACTTATCAACTGGAATCTCCCCCTCCTCTAAATCATCCACCATGTTGGATACTCAAAAATTAGAAGTATCAAAATCTTCTAACTCCTCCAATGGTTTTTTAGTAGCTGCACTTTTAGATTCAGACTCCTGTTGCGGTTCATTATGTTGAACATCACCGCTAACAGAGTCAATCTTCTCTTCAGACTCACCAGAAATAGCACCAGTACCTCCTTGAGGAGTATCATCATCATCTAAATCATCATAGTCATCATCAGCTGAATCCCCAAAATCCAATTTCTCCTCATCTTCTTTATCTGCTTCCTCCTTTTCTTCCTCAAGAACCTTAGTCTCATCAACAACAGTTTCAACAGGTACAACTATCGTTTCAAGCACAAATTCAATATCTTGTACAACAACATCACTAGATCCTCCAGCCTGCACAAAGGCATCATCAATTATGATAGACTTTGACTTGCCCTTTTCAGCTGCTTTCTCTGCATCACAATCAACACGATAAGTTGCTTCAGCAACACCAATGTCACCACCATATACTCTTTCAAACATGGTTTCACTAGCTTTAGTTTTATCGACTTTAGAATTAAGTCTAATCCCGAGCTTATTCTCAATGATGACAAAGTATTTCATGTGTTCCACCAATAAATCATCGGATATCTTCCTTTTTCGTTCACTCGCATCCAACCTTTTCTTGATTTCAACATTATTAGCCCTTAGACGATCATTATCCTTCACAAGACTTGTAATCTTAATGTAACGATTCCAACAAAACCCGGTATACCCTAACCGGTAGACAATAGTTACGTTATATTTAACGTCGGGTACATGAATTACCATAGTAATTATACGAGAATACGTGGTTCACCGTATCGATTGTACGTGAATATATAATTCATCGTATTGAATATGCGATCAATCGATCGATAGTTATTGAAACCCGAATGAATCGAGGGTTCAATTATAGACGATATCTATAATATTTAGTGATTTTACGAAGCATTCATGCTTCGGGATAAGTGAAGTACGGCACAGAAAAAGAATTTCGATTTAATGGTACGTCGGTACGTTAAACGAAACCTTTAATACCAAACCAAGCAAGAGACGATCGATCAAGCCGAAAAAGATGCGCGATAATTAATGATATGATGTTTTAAGTTAATAAATGTCATGGTTTAAGTTTTTAAAGTTCTTAAATCGGTTTTATATAAATTTCATTTTTAAGCCGAAAAACGACCGTTTTAGCCTCGTTTTAAGCCAAATTAAAGATTTAACCGAAAAACGAACTGAACCAGATTATCCAAAACATTATCCGGATTGCGGATATCCAAACATGTGGCTAAGAATGAAGAGGTGGGTCCCACCCCACCCCCTCACTACACCGATCGGACCTAAGGGTCCAACCCCATGCCCTCATTTCTTTTTTTTACACAAACACTCCCAAGTTCTTCAATCCTCTCAAGATCATGATCCAAAACCGAGCTTTTGTAGCAAGAAAACAAGGTAAATAACCGAGTTAATCACGTGTTCATCTTCGTTTCTTGAGTTGGTTTGCAAGAAAATGAGGTTTCAAAGATGAAAACCGATTCTTGCGTGATCAAGTGATGTATACGGGTTATACAAGGGATCTTGGTCCAAGAAAGGAGTTAAACGAAGCAAAAATGAATTTTTACGGTTAAATCTTTGTTTTTGGAATCATAACCGAAACCATGAAAGAAATGGCTTGATCGTGAGTGTGACTTGCTTGGTATTGTGGTATGTTGTTTGTAGGTTCTGTATTTAGTGGTAAATAAGGCGGAAAGACGAGTTTGTAGCTTGTAGTGGCGGAAAACGAAAGGTATATTCGGTTATGTTCGGTTTTGGAGTTTTTGGACAGATTGTTGATGCTTTAGAGTTAGGTCATGAAATTTTACAGAGGTGTTAAACACATGAAAATAAGGGTTCTGTGAATGTTTGGTAATTTTTGGATAAAGGATGAATATTTGGTGAATTTAATGCTCGGTTTTGGCTAAAAATGGTGAAAAATAGTTAAATATCATGAAAAATTCTGGAAAATTGCAGATAAGCTTTTTATAACATGTAAAAGTCACAAACAAAATTTGAGGTCAGTTGGAGAAGTCTAAGTAGGCTTTTCGGTTAAACGAGTTCTAGGGTTTTCTAGCTCGGTTTTAGTGAAAATGGCATGTAAAAGAAGATCTTGGTTCTGGAAAAAGTACAGGGGACTATGTGGATGGCAGGGGACATCCAGGAAAAATTTGGGATTTTTCTAAGATCGTTTGGTATTTACGACATATTTAGTGTTTGAATGGTGTTTAAAAATAGATACATAAATTTTAAATATAGAAATTAACTCTGGAAATATTTTTATAAAATTCCCCACTGTCAAAAAGTGATTTGTGTAAAATTTCAAGATCTGAGACTAAACGGATAATTATTCGTGCTAAAAAGAAGATAAAAACAAACTTTTAAAGTCTAAAACGCATAAACCGGTAAAGTTCGTCTAAACGAGCTGACTGGTGTATAAAAACCCTAAAAATGACCTATTTTCATATAGTTGAGTTAAACAAGTAAAAATAAATCATCTGAAAATAATTCGGATGATTTGGGTATTTTAACCGATTTAACAGTTTCCGGTACGCTAAAGACGGAAACGGGTCCCGCGGCCAATCGGGGCGTCTAAACCGAGCACAAATTTCACAAATTTAATTAAATTATCAGTCAACCACTACTTTCGGGTCGTGTGTGACAAAACTCATTTTTGAAACGTAAAAACGGATAACCGTGCTAGGCACGCAAAACGAGAAAAACAACTAATAGTAATTATGACCATGGAACTCTAAACGATATCACAATCTGAGTCCGGAGAAGTGTTTCTGGGTTAACCTTGCCCCCAGAACGGGTACAGTGCTGGGTTAACAGTGTCCCCAGATGTACCGGTTGATACGGTTAAAGATTATATAAACAATAATTGTATAATAACGATCGTAGGGATCATATTACAGATTGGACGTATTAACTGATAATGATTGTTGTTACCTGCTTGCATGTGCTAAGGTGAGTTTCACGAGCCCCTTTTTCTGAATTGTTTTTAAATATTTTCCCGGGGCGGAAGCATGTTACTACTGAAATGTTTAAGTACATATTGAACGCATGGATTTGCGTGGATTTATATATATTTTATTGTACGGGAATCGTACGGAAATGTACTAAGATGGTAATTGTCTGAGTTGCTAACATTCTAAGGCCCCGGAACACGAGTGATTAACTGAAAGTCGGTAGAGTGTGGATAGTACTATTGGTCTGACAAACCCAACTGGTCCGGCATGGATTTGCTGATGTTTCCCAGACAGTTGCACATGTCTATTTTGGGTGTTATATATATTTTGCTATGTAATGTTAGACATAGCGGTTTGGGGCAGTTCCGTGGGAGGGGGATATGCCACGGGTCCGTGGGCGGGGGATATGCCACGGGGGTTGTGTGTGATAGTCAGAGGTTTCACTTGTGGGCTCAGCATAATTACATCGATAATATTATATTTTGATAATGGTTTATCATGGTTTACTCGAATTGTGAAACTCACCAACTATTCGTAGTTGACCCGTTTTCTCACATGCTTTTCAGGTACAACTAAGATGAAGTGATTGCTTACGTGCTAAGTGCTTGATGTGTGTAAGATTTGCGTGCGGAATGTTAGGATACATTATAATAAATAGAATTATGTATCGTATTGTATGATGTGTGTATCACCTAGACGGTAATGAAATACGAGATAATGTAATTTTGAAGTATATTAATGTATTCAGTTTTCTTTATAAGCAATGTGGTTGATATCAGAGGTGTCTGTTGCATCCCGTTTACGTTTCCGCTGCGGTTACGGGGTGTTACACTTAACCTCTTGATTTTCCACTTTATCTTTTAACAAATCAAATTCAACTCTTGATGATCCAACCAATTGCAAATAATCATCAGAAAAGTTTCCAAAAGATTGTTGTGATGCTTTAGGATCAGTCTTTTGAGATTCTTGTTGCACGAGCTCTTCAATAATTTGATTAGTTTTAGAAAACTTCTGAGCAGTAGGAGTTATCATAAGTTTATCAATAGCATCATCCAAACTCACTACTAATTCAGGTGTCTTTTCAGGTTCAGCAGCGTTTGATGTCTCTGTAGTCTTTTAAACATTCACACATGTATCCTCTGGTTCATCAACCAAGCATGAAACAATCACAGATCTATTAACCATATGCTTTACACGCTTCTTTTTCGGCTTGCTAGGCTCAGGAACATACATCTCGTCTTTATCATCTTGATCAAACTTGTACTTTGTTCGTCTCTCCTTTCTCAAATCATGCATAGCCCGAGGATCAACCCAAATAGTCTAATTAACTTCAGGATCAGATTCAGTTTCCTCTCCATCTAGATAAGTAGTTGGTTCAGTATTAACAACATTTGGTTCAACAACAACATGTTGTTGTTGTGGAGTAGGAATAGGAGCAGGAGGTGTTATCGGCTTAGCTTTAACTGTTCGCTTTTTTTTCTTTTTAACATTTTATCACCCTTCAGCTACATCTTCCTCAGCTTTCACAAACCAACGTCCACCAATAGGCACAAACCATTGGATACGAACGTTTTCGTTTTCTCGATCATAATCACTACCATCATTCCTCCATTTGTTATCAGATGGTGCAACATACTTAGAATTGCGTAAATGCCCAAATAAAGTTCTAAAAACAGGTATTTCCTCCTCTGATTTCTTCATGAACGACTTGAGCTTAACACATCCATTAACCAACATGTGTGTTGATTTCATCTCTTCACCCAACTTGACAACACCAGGAAACTGATGATCAACCATCAGTTGAATGAACATCGGATACATAAGCCACTTGTTGTCAAAGTACATTTTCATGTGCTCAAATATAACTTTGGAGAAGTTATATTTTAGGTTCATGCATAAAGAAGTCAACATGCACATATGGTAATCCAAAATTTCCTTATACCTGCCTTTTCTATGTCCCTAACACTGAACGATCACGTGGACCATGAAATTGAATAGTCTTGATAATCTCATCTTTAAATAAGTAACTCTATTCACCTCATTCTGATAACCCATCCTCTGCAAACATCCCTTGACCATCCGTTCAAGAGCAGTTAGATCAGTAGATTCATCATGTATCTCCAGCACATCCCTTAACACTTGTTCAGATACTATAATCTCCTTGCCTTGAACAATAGACTTTATGCCCTCTTCTTCTAGCTTGGAATTTTTCTAGAATTCCTCAACAATCTCCTTGATAATCACAGTGTTCGCCTTTATAGCCTTTAGAATCCTCTATCTTTCAAAGAACGGTAATATGACACGAAAAGGTTCCATCTTGTCATCTGATCCATCCAAGAATGCACAAATGTTGTGATTAGCATCAAAATCTTTTATTTTTACTATATGCACACACAAACAAAAAAACGACATGTTAGTAATTTTTTAAAAAATTTTATTAAAACTTGAAACATTTTTAAGTATGCATTTATGTATATGAGCGTATAAGTCAATATGAACGGATAACTATCTCAACATGTAAGTTCAGTTCAACGGATAAGTGTTTACTGGTATATGTATTTTACAGCGTATAAGATCACAATAGATAAGTATATTAACGTGTATGTCCAACGTGTAAATTTGTTACCCGTATAAGATTCATGAACGTGTAAGTATCCGAACCTATATGCCGTATAAGCCATATAGACTTATACACCGTATAAGTATCTAAGAATGTATACATGCATATCCAATTTGCTAAACCCATAATCTAAATTACTACTAATTATGAACAAACAGGTAGGCATTCATATCAACAAAAGCTGTAACATAAAGGTCCTATGAATTTGGTCTAGAACAAGTCAAATTGTAGTCCATTCAGTTAAGTAATGTTCATCGTTGTTAAAACAAACCTGGATCTAACAAATTAAAACTTGATTTACCTTGATCGACTCAAGTGGTGTGCGAATCAACCACAAGAATTAGCTTTTGCAATGATACGGTGAACACAGACAAGATATACGGACAATTGTTCAATGAAAGCGAACGACGTGTATCTTTCTCAGAAACGTATAAGTAGTCAATGAATTGTCAGTGCATAAGTCCACTATATATACTACACACTTATACGCCGTATAAGTATTGAACTTATACGCCATATAAGTCGTTACAACTTATACGTCGAAACATCAGTCAACATTTAAAACCGAAAGATTTCACACTTTCGATCTCAATCAAGTCCAAATTAATGACCTTGATGAATCCTCTTGAAATTTTACAACAATTTTGAAAAATTTTGATTTTAAAAACAACCATTATCATATTTTTGAACTTAAGAAAGTACAAATTAACGACCTTGATAAATTCACTTGAACTTTTAAATCCCAATTTTGAATATTTTTTCCAAAAACAACCACTCGATTCAGATCCTCGGATATCTATAGAGGTAATTGAATATAGGGTTAAATTCGCGATGTCGTCCTGATCAAAAGCCCTAAGGTTGTGTTGATTAAATATACATGGATTAATCAATTGGGATTTTAGGGTCCTTAATCAATTTTGTTAGTATCTATTTTTGTTTATATTTAAAATTAAAACAAGCTGGATCTTAATTGCACATCGCCTTGGGCCAGCTGGATCCACCAATATACTTGGTTTAAGCTTGTTTAAGTCAAGAGTTTGCATTGAAACAAACCTTGCTCAACTTGAAGAACAACCTTGCTTGATGATGTATATTTTGCTTCAACTATCACTTAGAAGAATTCCATATGATAACTTTGCTCGAAAGCAAAGCAAAATACCTTGCTTTAATAAGTTCCAGACTTGCGCGAAGGGCCAAGCTTGCTCGTATTCCATACTTATCCATTTCTGAGGAGGTCCAGAAGATTCCAATCTTCCTTTTGTCAAATCTTAATCCCAACAATCCCCTCCCCCCCATATTGGAACAAACTCAGATCCACCAAAACACATGTTGGTTACAGACACTTTTAAAAATACACATCAAATTTCAAAAAGTAAAATTACATTACTTAAAGAAAAATTTACATATTCAAATATATGTCACATGGACATTACAAAATCAAATTCAAATAGACAAATACAAAGGCTTTCATCTTCTAGAGCTTCCTGCCACCGATCTTCTATCAAGTTTCACTTTTAGTTTTTGATTCCTGTTGTGGATCGTCTTGTTACTCATCATCATCAACATAATAAAATTTCTTCTCAGACTAACCAACAAGCTCACCAGCACCACCTTACGGTTTATCATCATTATCTAAGTCTTCAAAATCATCACTATCAGAATCACTAAAATCTATCATCTCCTCATCTTCTTTATCTTCTTCTTTCTCCTCAACACCTTTTACATCATCAATAGGATCAACAACTACTGGTTCATTATTCAACACTGGTTCAGTAACTTGTACATCCACATGACTAGATTCACCAGCTTACACAGAAGCTTCAACTACTTTCTCAACAATAATTGGCTCTTCACATTTGGATTTGCCTTCTTAGCAGGTTTTTCAGAATCATAATCAACATGAAATGAAGCTTCAACCACTCCAACATCTCCACCATATACTCTTTCAAGTACAATGTTTCCAGCTTCAGCTCTATCAACCTCAGATTTTAACGTATACCCAATTTCTGCTCAATTATAACAAAGTATTTCATATGTTCCACAAGCAAATCGTCAGATAAGTTCCTCTTACATTCACTTTCATCGAATCTCCTTTTGATATTAACATTCTCAGCTCTTAAACTATCATTATCATCAACAAGACTTGTTATCTTCACATCTTTATTAGCTACTTTCACTTTCAACGAATCCACCTCTTCTTTCGAAGGACGATCATTTGTAGAAAAATATCAGAAAATGATTGTTGAGAGACTTTAGGATCAACTTTTGGAGTCTCTTGATGCACAAACTCATAAACCTTATGAGTATACTTTTTAGTTGTTGGAGTGTTAAACAGATGATCAATTGCATTATCTAAGTTCACTTCAAACTCAGGTGTTTTCTCAACATCAGATGCTTTAATTGACTCAGGATTTTTATCAACTAATGTACTTTTATCAACTTCATCATCAGGCTCATCAACCAAACATTTATCAATTACAGATCTTTTCACCAAATGTTTGAATCTTTCTTCTTAGGTTGAGTAGCTTCTGGAACATATGTTTCAACATCATCTGATATACATTTTCTTTGATCTACATTCCTTACAAAAACCATGCATACCTCGAGGATCAGCTAAAATATTCGTAGGAATCTCATTATCATATTCAGTTTCTTCATCGTCACCTCTTTGATCATCTACAACAGGTTGTTCTTGAATATCAACAGGATTTGGAATAGGAGCAGTAGGTGTAACAACCTCAGTCTTAACAACACGGTTATGTTTCTTCTTAATCTTTTGAGAATCTTCAGCATCAGAATCTTCGGCTTTCACAAACCACTTACCACCCAAGGAAACATAACTTTGCATCCTCACATTTTCAATCTCCCGGTGATAATCACTATCATCCTTTCTCCACTAATTGTTCGAAGGAGCAATATAATAAGGATTCAATAAGTGTTCAAATAGAGCTCAGAACATAGGAATTTTATCCTCATTTTTTTTCCTGTATGTCTTTAGCTTAGCATACCCAGTAACAGACATATGAGTTAGCTTCATTTCCTTCCCAATCTTGTCAATCTCAGGAAATTGATGATCAATGATCAACTAAATAAACCTTGGATACATCAGCCATTTGTTATCAAAATATAGCTTCATGTGCTCAAATATAACTTTAGAAAAGTTGTATTTCAAGTTTAAGCACAAAGCCGTCATCATGCACATCTGATAATCAAGTATCTCTTCATAACTTCCCTTCCTGTGCCTAAAGCAATGAACTATCACATGCACCAAGAACTTAAAAGGTCTTGACAAACCAGTCTTTAAAAACCCTCTGTCCAACTCATTCTGGTACCCCATTCTAAGCAAACAACCCTTCACCATTCGTTCATCCAACGAAGTAGGATCGGTAGATTCATCACCAAGTTCTAAAACATCTCTTAAAACTTGCTCAGACACAATAATCTCTTTCTTTTTAACCACATACTTTGTGCATTCTTCTTCAAGCTTTGCATTACTCAAAAATTCAGTAACCTTTTCTTTGATTATCACAGTATTAGAAGTGATTGCTATGAAGATTCTTGACCTCTCACAAAATGGCAATGTAACTCGAAACGGTTCCATTTTTTCATCAGACCCGTCCAGAAAAGCACATATGTTATGGTTAGCATCAAAATTGTCGGTCCCGATTATATCGCTTAATCGCTATGTCGTAATCCACACAATAAGTGTTGACAAGAAGGTTAACGACTTCCTAATTTAGGAAAGAACAATAGAGTATTAATGGCGGAAAAACTGACACACTAACTGTTGCTTACAAGACACAAATGTAACAAACACACACTGTAACTCATAAAATTTCCATTAATATAATGTCAGAAATAATTAGAAATCGATTAGGGTTTCAGAATGGAATGTTTGGATCTTTAGGCAGATTTCCGTACTGGAAAATGTCAGCCGTCAAAATCACAATCAGGTTAAAAGTCTAAGTGTTGTGTGTCATAGGCGTGCCCAAAATTATTCCTTTTAGAGGCCTGCCCTGACACCTGAGATTCCTTCTAGAAACCCTAATGATAGTAACAATACATATTCAAACAAAATACAAAAGATTATAAGTTTAAACAGGTCTTCGAGCAAGCTTTGCAGCTTTTGTCTTCATCGAGCCACTGAATCTCATATTTTCTCTTAAACTATTTTATAACCTAATTTTAAATTGTTTTCTCACAACACTTGGTATGTTGGATCTAACTTGATCTTATAACAAGTTTGGGCCGACAAAACCAAAACGGACGTCGAGGTTCTTCTTAATAGAACTACATCCTTGGTTAAGTTTCTTTTGATGTCATTAAGTAATCTCATAACATTTTGGAACCTCGGCTCCGAGCTTGACCAATTATCAAGACTCAAACCGACAAATCCGAACTCTCGCAAAGTCTTGTTTTGGTATCTATTTAACTTTGCAATATTGCAATTATACCCAAATATTTACTTAACAAAGGTTAAGTAAAAACTAATAAATAGGATACCGAGCTCCGACTTCGAGTAAACTTACTTTTCAACAATCATTACTTTAATTCCTTATGTGTTTACATTTTAGTCTTCAAACTTAAATTATTTATGTTAAATGTCAAGTTATTTTACTTTAAAGCTTCCTAAACCATCTACTAACTCAAGACCCTTTTTAATCTAGGTCTTATCGCAAAATATCCTTCAAGTTACTTATTTCACGTGAGTACTCTTCATCCCCCGTTTTCACTTTTATACTTTGGGGCTAACATGCATACTTATCCAAAACAAGAACGATTTATAATGTCTTCAAACCACAAACTTTAGGGTGTATGATACATAGAATACTTGTTCTATTGTGCGTTATATGTTTCATATGCGTTACGTGCACGAGTGTTTATTTTATGTTGTTGTGGAACGCATTAAGTATGATCATACGCACCCCTAACTACTTAGCCTTGTGCAAGTAGCATAGGGCATCATTATCCAACTATGTCGGTTATTACCGATTAGAAAGGATCCTCATTTACATATGTTTTATAAACAACAATCGATTCTTTTATTTATAGTCTCATATACGTTTGTGGATTTCGCTCATTTTATATATACTCAAAACTATGAAATTGCTCACCAACATACGTGTTGACAAATATTATTTTATGCATTGTTACAAGTTTGATTATTACTTGACTTGGAGTTTGAAGACGCCATTATATTTGATACCGCTAGGTTATTAGAAGAATAAACAATATTTATTTCTTGTATTTGGTGTTTATTTGTTTGAACGAGTTGCGCTACTTTTGTGATTGAATGAAATTAATGAGGTGATTAAATATTGTCACTTTAATAGTGACTTGTGTTCATGGGCAATTCATTGCACCCCGGCATGTTCTGCCGCCTTTGATCGGGGCGTGACAGATTGGTATCAGAGCCAAGACTATAGGATAGGCGGTTAGACGTAACGGCCTAATATTGTTTTGCTTTAGGGTCCCTATACGTGTTGCTTATACGTGTTAGCCTACTTGATTGTTCATTACACATATATTTAATTGCTTATTTATTTCATTTAATCTTCAAAAATATACATATGCACACACTCTCATTGTATTCCAAGGTATCCTTACCTTAAACGCAAAAACATTAGTTTTTATACGTTGTTTTATGGATCACAAACTTAATTTGGATCCCGTTATTTAAGATCCCTTAAAGGTTGCATTTAATCTTCAAAAATATACATATGCACACACTCTCATTATACTGTATTTTATGGTTCACAAACTTAATTTGGATCCCGTTATTTAACACTATGAAACGACCATTTGACAAAAATATTCCAAGAATCAAAGGTGAATTACTTACCTGGGATGGTTGAATTGTAGTGTTCGTTTTCTAGGCCAACAAACCATGTTATACATGTCAATACTTTAAGTTGTCGAATGCAAGCATTCCGGTTGCCTCCTTATATTTTGGTTTTGAAAACACAAAAGCCACGGTGGTTCATGGACTAGTGTTTTTAACATCTCGTTGTACCTCCGTTTTTATTATATGTTACTATCATGATTTGAGTCAACAACATGAAAGACGCGGTGGTACGTGCACATGTTCGACTCCACCTATTATCTTTTACAAGTTTTATTGGTCAAGATATCAAATCATGGTGATTCATGTACGATTTTTCCGACTATATATATGAATTTCAATATCTCAAAACCTTCAATATTAGAATATCAAAAGTTTGAAACTTATATATATACATACATTTTATCTTTTGATTCAAGTATAAAATAGTTTTTACTAACATTCTCATCCTCATGACTCTAAGACTCACAATCATAAAAACCCCATGTTTAAATCATTTCCCTCATACATATATCAATTACCCCAAACTTATATCATTTCTCTTTTATTATTTTAGAATGCCTCCACTTCGTCGCCAAACTCGCAAGCCGAGCTCTGGTCGTTGGATGGCTGCTATGGTTGCTAAAGAAATCGCCGCTATGAGTCCCAGACTAATAACTCAAATCCAAGGCACCCAACAAACCGTTACTCAAACCACACCTAACCCCGCACCCTCCGCCTTGAAAAATTTTACTAGTGCCAATCCATCTCAATTCTATGGCACGAACTATGCCACTACCTTGTTGCAATGGTTCGAGAAGACGGAAAGTGTTTTTACTCTTTGTGAATGCCCCGAACCCAAGAAAACCACGTATGCCTTAAGCATGTTTGAGGATACCGCACGCACTTGGTAGAATAGAGAAATTTTCACAGTGTGTCGGAAGTAGCTATGGCCTACTCATGGACCAAGCTAAAGGAAGTCATGATGAAAAAGTTTTGCCCAAAACATGAACTTCAAAAACTAGAATCCGAATTGTGGGAACTAAAGCAAGAGAGTGGTGACAACTCCGCCTACTCCAACCGCTTTCACGAGCTTAGCCTCTTAGTTCCCCACTTGGTCACTCCCCTTGAAGGGCTATTGACAAGTATGTCGGTGGGTTGCCTATGCAAATCCATGACTCGGTGATGAGTAGCAAACCGCAAACCCTTCATGATGCTATTATCTTAGTCGGTGCTCTTTCCGTAAACCATGTCCAAGCCGGTACCCTCGCCATCAAAAGTTTCAAGAAAACCAATGAGAAAAGTACACTAGAACCATCAATCCTCACCAAAGTTGACCCTCAACCTCAATCCATAAACTACTCCAATTCCACCCACCACGCCAAAAAGAAAAGCAAACCCAACTATCGAAACTATGCCGTCACCCACCCATCACAACCTCAAACACAATCTCAAGCACCCCAAAACCGAAAACAGTATTCTGGCTCTCACTCTTTGTGTAACATTTGCCAACACCATCATCCCGCTTACTCCGCTTGCCAAAAATGCACTAAGTGTATCCGCTATAGTCACACTAGCAACGTGTGTCGAGGAGCCTCTCGTGGACAATCCGCTACACCAATATTTGCTCCAACTAACCAAAATTGACCCGCATAGTTTGCTCAAAACCCTTCTCCCCAACCTAGGGCTTGTTTCAATTGTGGAGACCCGAATCATTTCCGCAATGCTTGTCCCTGACTTGCTTTTGTTAACCAAGCTCAAATCATACCCACACCCTACTACCAAACCCAAGCCTACCAAGTTCAAACCTATCAACCTCAAATCCCGCCACTCTTGGATCCTCCCGCTCAACCGCCCCAAGCCATGCAAACCCTTCCACCTCCACCACACCCGCAAGCAACGCAAGCTCTCACTCATCCTCCAGCTCAGCGAGCAAGGGCGTGGCTTTATGATGAATGCCAACCAAGCTCAAGTTGCTAACGATGTGGTGAATGGTACGTTTTTTAGTAAATGAGAATTTAGCTTAAATTTTATTTGATACCAGAGCTGATAGGAGTTTTGTTTCTTTTAAATTTGAATCTATTCTTGTCGTACCCCGTGCTAAATTTTCTCGCCCTTTTCTGTCAAAGTCGCCAATGGTAGTTCCATCGCCATCGATTCGGTCATTTGCGATTGTATCCTCACTCTTTGTAAGCATGAATTCTCGATCGACCTCATCCCGATGCAAATAGGAAGCTTCAACATCATAGTAGGCATGGATTGGTTAGCTTTGCACCGTGCCGAAGTCGTTTGTTATGACAAATTCATTCGAATTCCGCTCGTCAATGACAAAATCCTCAAGGTCTTTGGCAAAACGATTCCTAAGAAACTCCACCTCATGTACTGCTCTCAATCTCGTAAGTACTTACACCAAAAGTACTTACCATTTCTAGCCCAAGAGGGTAGTGAAAGATCCAAAAGAAAAGAAAATTCAAGACATTCCCGTTGTTTGTGAATTTCCTGATGTTTTTCTCGAAGACGTCTCTGGACTCCCACCCATTCGTCCTATTGAATTTTGAATCTACCTTGTGCCCGGCGCGACTCCTGTAGCCAAGGCTCCTTATCGTTTAGCTCCTTCGGAATTGCAAGAGTTATCGAACCAACTTCAAGAACTCTCTGATAAGCGCTTTATCCGTCAAAGCTCTTCTCCATGGGGCGCTCATGTCCTCTTCGTGAAAAAGAATGATGGCTCGTTTCACATGTGTATCGATTACCGTGAACTCAATAAACTCACCATTAAAAATCGTTACCCTTTGCCTCGAATCGACGACCTCTTCGATCAAATCCAAGGCGCAACTTGCTTCTCAAAAAACGATCTTCGATCGGGTTATGATCAATTGCGTGTTCATGAAGACGACATCCCTAAAACCGCTTTTAGTACTCGGTATGGACATTACGAGTTCTTGGTTATGCCTTTCGGATTGACCAATGCACCCGCGGTGTGCATGGATCTCATGAACCGTGTTTGCAAACCATTCTTGGATAAATTCATAGTTTTTTTTATCGATGACATTCTTATCTTCTCCAAGACCCAAGCCGAACATGAGCATCATTTACGTTCCATTCTCGATCTCCTATGAAAAGAGCAACTTTATGCCAAGTTCTCCAAATGTGAATTTTGGTTAAAAGAAGTTCAATTTTTGGGTCACGTCGTCAACGATAAAGGTATTCATTTCATCCCGCCAAAATCGAGGCCGTAAAAGATTGGAAAACTCCATCCACACCCACGAAAATCCGATATTTCCTTGGTTTGGTCGGGTATTATCGGCGTTTCATTCTAAACTTCTCTAAAATCGCGTTACCCCTCATCGCACTAACTTATAAAGGAAAACCTTATGAATGGAGACCGAAACAAGAAGAAGCTTTCCAAACTCTAAAGCATATGCTTTGCAATGCTCTCGTTTTAGCCCTTACCGATGGAAACAACGACTTTGTGGTATTTTGTGATGAATCCAATCAAGGTCTCAGTCGCGTGTCATGCAAGGAGGTCAAGCTATCACATATGCCTCAAGGCAACTGAAGGGTCATGAAAGAAATTACACGACTCATGATATCGAACTTGGTGTCGTCGTTTTCGCTCTCAAAATCTAGAGAAATTATCTTTATGGCACAAAATGTATTGTAATTCACCGATCATAAAAGTCTTCAACACATCTTTGACCAAAAAGATCTCAACATGAGACAACGTCGATGGGCCGAATTACTTAGTGATTACGATTGCGAAATTCTTTACCACCCAGGTAAAGTGAATGTTGTGTCTGATGCCCTTAGTCTTAAAGTCAATGTCAAATCCGTTCTGCTTCATAGCATCATCATCCAAACCGATCTCCAAGACCGCATCTATCGAGCCCAATGCACCTCCATTGATGAAGGCAATATGTATTACGAAATGTCATGTGGAGCCGAATTTCAACTCGAAACCAAACCCGATGGCTTGATTTATTTTCTCAATAGTTTGTGGGTTCCCGATCGTGATGAACTTCATACTTTCATTCTCAACGAAGCTCATATGTCTCGATATTCTGTACATCCAAGTGCGGATAAGATGTACTTTGATCTTCGATCTATTTATTGGTGGCCAGGTATGAAAAAGAACGTAGCACTTTATGTCTCAAAATGTCTTACTTGCTCAAAGGTTAAAGCCGAACATCAAAAACCTTTTGGTTTACTCGAGCAACCTCCTATCCCCGTTTAGAAATGGGAAGACATTGTTATGGACTTTATCACTAAATTACCCCCCACTAGAAAGCAAAATGATAGCATTTGGGTCATCATTGATCGATTAACCAAATCGGCTCATTTTATCTCGATCCGCGAGAAGTACTCTGTTGAACAACTCGCTCAAATCTATGTTCGTGAAATTGCATGCCGTCATGGTATTCCGTTGACTATTATTTCCAATCGTGATGCTCGTTTCACCAACCGTTTTTCGAAATCGCTTCAAGAAGCTTTGGGCACTCGCCTCGATCTTAGCACCACTTATCATCCTCAAACCGATGATCAATCCGAGCGTACAATCCAAACCCTCGAGGATATGCTTCGATCTTGTGTTCTTGACTTTGGTGGGAATTGGGATTCTCATCTCTCGCTTATTGAATTCTCATACAACAATAGCTGTCATTCTAGCATTGATATGGCTCCTTTCCAATCTCTTTATGGTCGTAAGTGTTGTTCTCTAATTTGTTGGAACGAGATTGGTGAAACCCAAATCACCGGTCCCGAGATGGTCCATGACACTATCTATCGTATCGATCAAATACGAAAAATCTCCTCGCTGCTAGAAGTCACCAAAAGAGCTATGCCGATAAACATCGAAAACCCCTCGAGTTCAATGTTGGTGACCTTGTTCTTCTCAAAGTACACCCCCTTGGAAGGGGTAGTCCGTTTTGGGAAGAAATGAAACCTAGCACCCCGTTTTGTAGGCCCAATCAAAATCCTCGAAGGGATTGGAAAAGTGGCTTATAAACTCGAATTACCGCAAGAACTTACCGGTGTTCATCCAACCTTTCATGTCTCAAACCTCAAAAAGTGCTTAGACGAAGGTAATCTTCATATACCTCTCGACAAAGTGCGTATCGATGGAGCCTTGCAAATGATCGAAAAACCCACGACGTAGGGCTGAATTTACTTGGGAACAAGAAGATGAGATGAATCAAAAGTACCCGCATTTGTTTATTACGAATTCATCCTAATTTCGAGACGAAATTTCCTAAAGTAGGGAAGACTGTAACATTTGTCATTTTTTTGGTTTAACTTGCATTTGTATTTGTATCAAAAACCAGACCCGTTTTGATCTTTCGGATTCGTTGTTATTAATAAAATGTTGGATTTTATATTCTTTTATGTTTCACAAATGTCGGGTCAAGAAAACATCATTTTTGGTACGTTAGAACACCTCTTTATGATGAAAAATGACTTAAAACAAACTTTAGGGAATATTATTGTTAATAATCAAAAGCTTGCTTGACCATTTTAACCAATCAAATGAAATTTCCCTATATGAATGAACCATACTCTTACCATTTTAAAAGCAAGGTCCCATAGACCACTTTGGTTGTTCATCTTCTCCAAACTCTCTTTCAAATCCAAATATTTTTTCTCCAAGTTCTTAATAGTTTGATTTCTCATGGTCAAGCTAATACTAATCTTTATTTCTGACTAATTCTTGTTACTTAAAGCTTTAGGTTGCAACATATATATAATATACACCCCTTATTTACTTCAGCTTTCACTTCTCCGGTCACGGTCGGTTGAAGTGTTGTGCTAACAAGGCTACATGGAGGACTATTATCGTCCTTGATATATACTTAACTTATGCTTTAGTTTATGCTTTAATGTTGTTTACGCTGATCAATATTGTTTGGTCCTTACTTACTTTTAGTTTCTAAATTATTTTTAATAGTTCAATGGTATTGGGTATGTGGCCACCATTTTCGGTTTCATCCCGAGTCAAGAGCCGAAATCAAAACCGAACTTTTGTTTAAATACTTTATTATTAACTTATTGTATGAATGATTTGAGTATTATTATTTTTATGTTTATTTTAAAGAGTTATATGGTATTGGATATGTGGCCACCATTTTCGGTTTCATTCAAAGTCAAGAGCTAAACCCAAACTGAACTCTTGATTAATTAATTTATATTTAAAATGATTTATTAATATGTTACAAGCAAGATTTCTGTATTATAATTTCTAAGTTCATTTTAATAAGTTATACGGTATTGGGTATGTGGTAACCATCCTCGGTTTTATTCCGAGTCAAGGACCGAACCAAAACCGAACTAAACCGAGTTCACATGCATAAGACACACTAGTGTGTTTTGAGCCACCGAATCTCATATTTTTTCTAAAACTATATTATAAACTAATTTTAAATTGTTTTCTCAAAACACTAGGTATGTTGGATCTAACTTGATCTTATAACAAGTTTGGACCGACAAAACCAAACACTCGCTTAACAGACGTCGAGGTTCTTCTTAATAGAACTACACACTTAGTTAAGTTTCTTTTGATTTCATTGAGTTATCTCATAACATTTTGGAACCTCGACTTCGAGCTTGACCAATTATCAAGACTCGAACCGACAAATCCGAACACTCGCAAAGTCTCGTTTTGGTATCTATTTAACTTTGTAATATTGCAATTATACCCAAATATTTACTTAACAAAGGTTAAGTAAAAACTAATAAATAGAATACCGAGACCCGACTTCGAGTAAACTTACTCTTCAAAAATCATTACTTTAATTCCTTATGTGTTTACATTTTCGTCTTCAAACTTAAATTATTTATGTTACATGTCAAGTTATTTTACTTTTAAGCTTCCAAAACTATCTAATAACTCTCTTTTTAATCTAGGTTTTTCCCGTTGAATCTACCCATCCCCCGTTTAATCGTTAAATATCCTTCAAGTTACTTATTTCACGTGACACTACAACAAAAAGGGCTTTTTTGGATCTTTTGTGTGGGATGCTTGTAAAATAGGGTCCTAAAATCTATTTAATAGGACAAATAAACATTTGGCATCCTTTTACAATATACACTACAGAACCGGTGTCCTAAAGAGTATTTAATAGGATGGATGATTCTTTGAGGTCGTATTATCATATAACATAATAAGACACTTAAAATATAAATCCTAATAAAGTAATCTATAAGACATGTAGTTGTTGATGTCTCATTATGTGGTAATGTAATAGGACACTTGATCACTTGAGGTCTTATTATAACATAAGTTAATAGGACACTTTGTAGTTAAGTCATAAATGTTCTGTATTATGAGACCCTTTATAGTCGAAGTCATATAAGAACATAACTTAATAGGACATTTTACACTATGGTCTTATAACTTTAACCTTTATAAGACGCTTAATCATTGCGGTGTTATTATAATACACCGTAATAGGACATTTAATATTTGAGTCATAAAACATCTGTCTTATAAGACGCTTATTCGCTAGAGTTTTATTATAACATAACTTAACAGGCCACTTGAAACTTGGGTCTTATAACTTTAACCTTTATAGGACGCTTAATCATTGTGGTGTTATTATAATACACCGTAATAGAACACTTGATATTGTAGTCATAAAATATCTGTTTTATAGTACGCTTATTCACTAAAGTTTTGTTATAACATAACTTAATATGACACTTGACACTTGGGTCTTATAATTTTAACCTTTACATGACGTTTAACCATTTTAGTGTTATTGTAATACATTGTAATAGGACTTCATATATGAGTATAAAACATGTTTTATAGTACACTTATTCGCTAGAATTTTAATGTAGCATAACTTATTGTGACACTTGACACTTGAGTTTTATAACTTTAAACATTATAAGACGCTTAATCATTGTGGTATTATTATAATATACTATATATTTGAGTCATTAAACATCTCTTTTATATAACGCTTACTCGCTAGAATTTTATTATACACTAGTACAAAAATGAGGTCCCTTTGAGCGAATTAGGCTTGTTTTAGGTGGTTAAGAGACCACCCAAATAGATGTCGATGTAGATTAGGAACCGCCCATAATGTGGAAGATAGTCTCTCAAAATGAACCTAAATATAACAAACTAGTTTTCGACCCGGCGCGTTGAGCCGGGCTGCTTGAGTATCCCATATAGTGTGCACAAACATTTGTCAAAACCGCGATTCATAACCATTAGTAATGGTTTATGATTATTGTATACAAGAACACAATTGTTAAATCATTTATGTTTGTTTTAACAGGTTTAGAATTAATGTATACAAAAAAACAGAAACAATTTCCAAACATTACAGAATGAAATTACTAATCAAACCGACCAAACGGTTTGGGCTTTGATATGTCTAAGCATTAAAGGGTTTCAAAATTACACATCCAAATCTATACTTTGACCAAAACACATTATTCATGATCACATAATCACCTTCAAAATGTAATTTGTTGTTGATACCTACAGTGGTGACACAACAGCCCAGAAGCGAATAGGTTTTGCATAAAGTAGTCAAAGAATCTGTACCATTACACGAAAGACTTGTAAAAATTGAAGGTTAATATTTTTGCGCTGAAATAACCATATGCAATAATGCAAATGTTATGGTCATTCTTTCATGGAGTTTGAAATTTATAATTCTAATCACATGTTACGAAATCACATTCAAATATATATTAACCAACTTTTAATTTTTTGGTCAGTTTGACCATAAAAGTCTAACTTTTGCCAAAAAATATCTGTGCAATGTCGATTTTTGCCAAGGAAGTAAAAAAATAACCAAAACAACTCCATAATGTAAGTTTTGATTTTTTTTGTCAGCTTTGACCATTAAAGTCAATCTTTGCTAAAAAAAAATTCATCCGCGCAATGTCAAAATTGCCTAGGAAGTTAAAAAGATAACCAAGGAAACTCCATGTCGCAGATTTTAATTAATTGGTTAGCATTGACCATAAAATTAAACCTTTGGCAAAAATCAACTTTGATCCACACAATCTAAAATATACATAGGATTTGGATTTGACCAAAACAACTCTTTTGGTCAATTTTGACCATAAAAGTCAACCTTTGCCATAAATTAATTTTGATCTGCGCAAGGTTGCGTTAACTGGTTTCGTTTATAATATAGCTTAATATGTATCTCAAGATAAATCTGACTTATTTCTTTTTTTGCATCCATGTTTACCTAATTACATATATTGACTCCATGTAGAGCTTAATCGCTGAAGCTGGCTGCTATTTCGGTTGCGCCTCCCTGTCGAAAATGTAACTTAAAATTAGGTGAAAAAACAACTGTGATTTGGATACTGAATGGTCAAATTAATCCTAACTGTGTGTGCATTGATTCACAAATATGTATAAATAAATCTTAACTACAAGTCCATTAAGTAACAAATCTGTAAATTCGTTAATATTCTTAATGTTAGACCCAAATCCATACAGGCCAAACAAAAGTTGGATCTTTTTGTGAATCAATGCATCTAACAACTAACACTTTTGGCAAATCAATGATCTTTATGGTTTTCGAACACATGTGGTGACTGCACCACCCGCCCATATGTGGTTAATCAATGATTTTTTAATGATTTTTGCGTTCAATACATATCTTAATTAATCACCTGGTATAACCAAAAATTGGGGAAAAAATACAAAGGAATGTAACCAAACGAAAATAAAAAACTGAATTGACCTTACACTTTCATCCAATTGACTGGAAGGCAGACAATTCTTTCTTTCCTTGCATTTTTATTCAACATCGTTCCTTTGCACATCATTATATGATGAAAATTGATATCATCATGTTGTATACCGTAGTCAGTAAGGCTCCAGGCGATTGCTAGTGTTTACCGTCCAACACCATCGCTGCATACCAAATGGATTTAGAGTCAGATAGTTGGCGGGAATATGAGGTAAATTTTGAGAGAAGAGTGAATGCTAGTAAGTCAAAATTGTGGAGGGAAATTAATTAATTTAAGCGGGAATTTAATACATGTAGATTGTATAACTAGAAAGTTTGGTTCACGCGTTGCGACGGGTGTGTCCATTAGAGGCTTAGAGCAACTCTTAGTTTTGGGGAAGAGATAAGATTTTGGGTTAGTAAATTAGTGGAAACAATAATTAGGCGGGAATTTTTAGGGGGAATTATTATCGAGTCAAAATCGATAAATTTAGGGATTTACATGTTAGGAAAAATTGTAAACTTTAAAGAATAAACTTCTTTTATATAGAGAAAATAATATAAAAGTTGATTTACTTTTTGGTATTTAAAGCATGCTAACATTATAAAATTTTATATTTAAACTTATAATTTTTTATGTATTTTTAATATTATAAGTATAAAAATTAAAAATGTTATATGCATAATAATGGGGAAAAAAGGTTAATAGAAATAATGCGTGTAGAGGTACTAAAATCAGTACATGATTTATAACATTTTACATGACTAATTGTTTTTTTTTTACATTAGATTGTACATTTAGCTAATCTACTCCTAACTCTAGTCCATATATCACAATGTAACTCGAGCCCTTAACCTTTAGAGGAGAAAACATTAATTAACACAGAAAGATATTATTAGGCTAAATATCCTTTGGTCTAGATCGACTAAATAGTTGATCAAATATACATAAAATTATATATAATTATATATATATGTATATCACACACACAAACTATTATAATAATAAAAATTATATATATATATATATGTGTGTGTGTGTGAAAATATAGCCGAGTTGGAATGAGAAAAGGTAGAGAACTATGATTTAATGGATAAAATTGAAGAAAATGCATGTGAGATTAGATGCTAAAATGAATGAGAAACTTAGTTGTCGTCAGGAAAATACATTGCCATCTTTCCCCATTGTAACCAGGGGAACCCCACGTTTACGGGTATTTTTCTATATAAATCTTTAGTGTTTCACATTCTGTAAGTTATAGATTGTACTTCATCAGAAATATGTGATAAACAATAGGTACATCACTATATTTTTCACAAAGTACATGGTCAAAAAGAGGATTAGTATGTAATTTGGATACTTTGTTAGACTTAGGATATGTAGAAGCTGCGAAATAGAGGTTAATATTTAGCTTGTAGACTCATCCAAAAATTTATTGTAAGTTGGTGATTAAATAATGGTTACATTGGGATACACTAGAAAACAATAATGTCTATTGATGTTTTTTTTCCATATTATTTTTTTCTGTAAAATGTTAGCCTGCTAGTGTAAAATCTTCTTTTCTGTAAAATGATTTTGCACTATAATGACTCGAGTTTAATATATAATTGTTTTTTGAAAACTAAAATCTAGGTCGGAGATGAAGTTTTTTTCAAAACCATTCTAACCCCTACTGAGCCTATAGCAACAGGATGGGGAAGAGCCAGGACCCAAATAAGCTAGTTGGTGGTACAGAGATTGGACCAAAATGGTGTGAGGTAAATGTTCAAGTACCAATAAAAATAGATGAAAAGTTGGTGAGACCATATGAGTTATTTTCCACAATTTAAGATTGTATTGGTGCATCCATCGCATAACCTTGTCCATCCATCTTGGTATGTATTTGTTAAACTTATGATACGAAGAATTTTAATAACATGGAACTTAATGCTTATACATGGATGGTTTATTTGTAGGTAGTCCGTGAGGATTGAGGACGCATGATGACTTGAGATTTTATGGTGCTTGTTTCTTTTATTGCTTTTAATTTTTTTGTTGAATGTATTATGTTGGATAATGACATGATGTTATAACTTATTTATGTTTAGTGTTTTCGTTATGAACAAGCTTATTTAATATAATGAAGTTTTATTTCTTTCAATATTTAGATGTCCATAAACGTATTGTAAAATTGTGTGTGTGGACATTTAAAAAAGGGTTGTATAATATGATTTGATAGGACTTCGAATTTTTTTCCTATTAAACGTTAGAATATTGTAAAAGTGTCATAATATGTTTTTTAGGACGTTGTTTAAGTTGTTCGTAGACATTATGCGACCATAAAATTTAGTTTCATAATCTTGTTTGGGATATTAGGACCCTTTTCTAGGTACTATAATGTTCCATCATAAGGGTCCTATAAATTAATTTTTAAGCACACTTGTATGTGTGTCAAAAGTTAACAATTAGGTAAGCACATGTCAAAACATTGTAAAAGTGTCCTAATATGGTTTTATTGGGATGCTTTTTAGGTTGTTAATTAATATATTAAGCGACCATAAAATTGGTTTCATAATTTTTATTTGGGATATAAGGACTTTTTTCTTGGTACTAAAGTACCTATAATGTTACATCATAAGGGCCTTATAATTTAATTTTTAAGGATGCTTGTATGTGTATCAAAATTTAAAGGTAGGTAAACACATGTTAAAACATTGTAAAAGTGTCATAATATGTTTTTATTAGGACGCTTTTTGGGTTGTTAATGGATTTTTTATGTGACTATAAAATTGGTGTCATAATCTTATTTGGGATATCAGGACGCTTTTTGAGTTTCGAAACTTATTACGACCCCATTACATGAAACGCTTTTCTCGTTGGTCCTATTAAATGAAAGGTCCTATAAAATAACATTTTAGGACGCTTTTGTGCGTACTAAAAAGCCCTTTTTGTTGTAGTGTGAGTACATTTCACCCCCATTTTCACTTTTATACTTTGGGGGTAACATGCATACTTATCCAAAACAAGAACGATTTATAATACTCAATCTTCCAACCACAAACTTTAGGGTGTATGATACTTAGAATACTTAGTCTATTGTGTGTTATATGTTTCATATGCTTTACGTGCACGAGTGTTTATTTTATATTGTTGTGGAACGCAAAAAGTATGATCATACGCACCCCTAACTACTTAGCCTTGTGAAAGTAACATAGGGCATCATTATCCGAGTATGTCGGTTGTTATCGATTAGAAAGAATCCTCATTTACATATGTTTTATATATCACAATCGATGCTTTAATTTATAGTCTCATATACGTTTGTGGATTTCTCTCATATTATATACACTCAAAACTATAAAATTGCTCACCAACATACGTGTTGACAAATATTATTTTATGCATTGTTACAGGTTTGATTGTTACTTGACTTGGAGTTTAAAGACGTCATTCTATTTGATACCGCTAGGTTAAAGAATGAACAATATTTATTTCTTGTATTTGGTGTTTATTTTGTATGAACGAGATGTGCTACTTTTGTGATTGAATGAAATTAATGAGTTGATTAAATATTGCCACTTTAATAGTGTCTTGTGTTCGTGGGCAATCCGTTGCACCCCAGCATGTTCCGCCGCCTTTGTTCGGGGTGTGACAATTAATATCCCTCTTTCATACTTTTTATTCCTGAAAACCCATTTGGTGCCAATTGCAAACTTTCCTCTTGGCTTATCTACAAGTTCCCAAACCTGTAAATTCTTGAACTGAGCCAACTCCTCTTGCATAGCTTCCACCCAACAATTGTCTTTCAATGCTTGAACATGGGTACAATTTGGGACAGAAAGCAGGAATACAAACAAATGTTTGCTGATTCAGATGCACTTCTTGTTACTCTTTAATGTAGATCACCAATTATGTTTTCAGTAGGATGATATCTTTCAACAAAAGAAGTTTAAATAATTTGATTTGAAGAAATCGTTGAATCAAGATTTGTATCATTGAGATAAGGTTCTTCAATGACTAAATCGGATGCTGCATTGTTCATATCGGCTTCTTCTTCAACATTTTTTTTTATGTTGAAGCAAGATCACTTCCCGTGTTCAAATTTTGAAACAAGATTTCAAAGGTTGACGACAGCTTGGTCTTGATCTTGCTAGTTCTCTGGTTGTTCATCATTCATGACAAGATTTTCTTGATCTTGTGGTTGATCAAGATTATCATATTGTTCATCTTTAGATTCAATGTCAGAAGAATTCTTATCATAAGAAAATTCATGTTCTTGTCAGCAACCTTGGACCACAATTTGTCCAAATCAACATTCTTCTCTGAATTTTCTTCATGAACACTTGTTCTAAACAAAGTTTCATCAAAGTCTTCAGGATATATCTTGAAAGATTTGATTAACTTCTCAAGATCAAATAATCAAGATACTCCATCAACAGTATTGAATTTATTTTCATTGAATATAACATCTGAAGATTCAATCACACTCAAATGTTCTTTCGCATAGACTCTGTAGGCTTTTGAGTGTGTGGAGTATCCAACAAAGAAGCAATCTAAAGATTTTGATTCAAACTTGTTCAAATAATCCTTGGTATTTAGTAAAGAGCATTTGCACCCAAAAGGCTTGAAGAACTTGATGTAGGGCTTTCTTTTAAACAGAATCCTTGTCGAGCAAACCTTTGTAACCTTAAGTTTGCTTGAAACAGTTCTTCGAGTAAGGTTTACTGATATTTTCCTTAGAAAATATCCATCAAGCAGACTTCAATCTTCTGATTATATCAAAATTTGTTCGATATAAATCCTACGTGAAAACTTGTTCTTCCTGAATCCCTTCAACCTTTGATGATCATTTTTTCAAAAACACGAGTTTAGGATACTAGAAAAATTTTGTCAGAGGTTCTCTTTGTATATTCGTGTATCAAGGGTAACATTGTGCGAGCGAATGAGAGTCCATTCGTTCACCTAGGGCTTAAATACTCCTTACATCTTGGCACAAAACCCTAGGCAACGAATATTCTCATTCATTACCAAAATTCAACGAATGAGCCTTCATTCGTCTTTTCATTCATTAACACAATTAACGAATACCCCTCATACGTTAAGATAACGAATACCCTTTAATTCGTCAATCAATCGTTAAAAAAATTAAAGAATAAACACTTAGTCGTTATTATATTGTGAAAGCGAATGTGAATGGAATAACGAATATGATACATTCGTTATTTATTCCAATGAATAGGTGCTCATCTGTTACAATATAGTAACGAATGGTATAAACCTTAAATTAACCATCAAAAACAAACTTTTTGATGAATTTAGCTTAAAAATTGTCGGTCCAGTAAATGATCACTCACACTCACAATAATGTCATTAACCACACAATAAATCGACAAGAAAGTTAATGATGGTTGCTATTTTAGGTAAGGACAACTGTTTGTTAACGGCAGAATCAGAAACAAACAGAATTGTTGCTTAAAGACTATTTAATGTAACAAACACAAACAATAACTCAAAAGATTTCCATTTATAGAAAGGTTTCATACAAATGTAAATCGATTAGGGTTTCTTGTAAGGAATGTATTATCCATACTATTCTAGGATTGCCATCACACTCAATATCAGAAATATTCGATTAGGTATGAAAAGTGTAAAGTGGCTTATTCGTCCGTCTCTCGTCTATTGAGGCGAACCCTAATATATTCTATTTATAGACCTGCCACCACCTGACAGCTATCATTCCTTCTAGAAACTGTAATGATTGGTATATAATCATATTACATATTCCGAGTAGGCTTTGTGCCTTTTGTCTTTTACGAGTAGACCTAGTAACCTCGAAGTGTGCTCATGAACAGTTCTCCGGGTAGACTTTACTTAGAGCATTTTCCAAAGAAAATACTCACATAGCAGACTTCAATCTTCTTGACCTTAGTAAACTTTGCTCGATATGGTCCTACGAGCAAACTGTTCTTCATGAATCCCTTCAACTCTATGCTAAATAATAACTTATTAAGCAAACCAAAGTGTGCTGGTAACACTGTTTGAACTGTGCTGGTAGCACTGTAGCTTGCTTGGAGTTGAACCTTGCTGGAGAAAGTACTTAGAATATTTCTTGATCACTTTCAGCAAGCATGCTCGGAATACTGTTTATTAAACAAACCTTGCTAGATCTTCCAAATACTTGGCTTCAAAAGCTTGGTTAAGTCAGGGGTTTGCTAGTAAGCAAACTGTGCTCGACTTGAAGAACACCTTTGCTAGATGAAGTGAATCCTGCTTGGATTATCACTTAAGAAGACTTCAAGAAGATAACCTTGCTAGGACAAGTAAAACCATGCTCGGATGTCCAAGTGTGCTTGGTTTCCATACTTAGCCGTTTCTGAGGAGTGTTGAGAAGATTCCAATCTCACTTAATTTTTCACAAGTCATTTCAGGTCAAATCTTTGTCTCAACAATCTTCCCCTGGATTAGAACACCTTAGCTATCCCAAAACACCTCTAAGGTTACATACACTTAGTTAAAATACTTATCAAATCGAAATCAAATTACATAATCATAAGTCAAAATATTACATATTCAAATTCTGTCCGTAGACATTACAAAGCAAACCCTATTCTAAAAATCTTCATCTTCTTGCATTATGGGTTGCTTGTGTTCGATCAACTGTCACTGTTCCCGCTCTTTGCTTGAAAATGGACAGTATTTGATAGTGAGGGTGATTCTCTAGTATTGTCATTTCCAAAATATCCCTCAAATCTTCTCTATGTAAGAAGGTCAAGTCTTCATCATTTCTGATTATCCCCAATATGAGTCCATCTGAGTTACGAAGAATGTAGTGGCCTTCATTTTCTCTGTAGTCAATCTCAGAAAATCGGCCATTCTTCTGCACTTCATGGTTTGAACGAGTCATCCTTCGTCTCATGCTTATACAAGTGTTCATGTTGAACAGGGGATTTTTGTTTCTGACTTTTGAAACATAATCATATTCAGTATCCCTTATGCTCCTCATACGTTTTGCTCTTCTGTTCCTCTCATGCTTGGTCAGCTCCCATTTCTTTCTTTGATCCAGTAGAGGAAATCCTTTTTAAGCTTATGTTCTTAAGTACTTTGACAGCTCATTCTGTTGTCTCCCGGCTACCTTGTTTCGATCATGATAGTCATATAAGTCAAGATTGGCCATTATCTCCAGTTGCTCTCTTTTATACTCTGCAAAATCATCTATGAAAGTTATCTCCCTTAGCTGTCTGCTCTGCACGATCACTTTCAGAGTTTGAGAGACATACTCATAGTAGAGTGTCATTGGCAAGTCTATTTCCTTTTAGGGTCTTTCTACCCTTCGATTTCCTACACTAATTGACTCGCCCTTGGTTGTTGATGTGTATCTCCTTGAAGCGAGGGCCTTGTGGGAATAGACTTCGTTGGTTTAGTAGGCCCTTTGACTCCAAATGTTTTTCTATACATCCCTACAATCAACTCAGCATGCATTCTAATTAGATCAAACAGGTTTTCACTTGCATCCCTGAATAGTCTTCCAATCATATCCAAAATTTTCTCATCACCCAGCTGGTACAAATCTTCCTCCTACAAAACTCCTTGGATTCACACCTTCCAACAATACTTTTTCCCACTCAGCTTTCTGTTCATAGAACAGCTATTTTAGTTGTGTTTGACCCAATTTGTCAAAAACGTTTTCATTCATTCCTTTTCGATTCACCATCTCCTCCTTCAAGATTCTAATCATTTCCACATTTTCCCATGGATCTGTGGGTTCATTTGGTTCTGGCTTTACTTCCACTGGGACAGGAATTTCTTGGGTTGCAGCTCTTTTCAATTAATCTTTCTCATTTTCAGCTTTCTGCTTCTCTCTTAGAGTCATTATACTTCTTTTCTTGACAGGGGGTTCAGGTTGATCTCCCCTTGATTGTTTAACAGAGGGTTCAGGTTTATCTCTCTTTGATTTCTCATTCTTTGAAAGTCTATTATAATGAGATTTAACCGCAGCCTTTGACAAGCTGTCAACTATCTCAGGAGCCATACCTTTTTCAATAAGGTATCCACACTTTCCAGCATATTTCTTCTTTAGATCTTCTATTATTCCTTTCAATCTTTCCCTTTCTTCTCTTTCCCTTCTTTCTCTATTTGCATTAAAATTTTTTCAAGAACTTTGAAGGTCATCTTAGTTAAGTCTTTTTCAGAGAGTCCACATCCTCTCAAATAATCCCTGTATCTCAAAGAATCACGGTTTTTTCTTTTGCATTATTCTTTTCAACTCATCATTTTCTTTTTCTAACATCCTTTGCAACTCCTCATCAGAGAGTGGAGCCAGATCTTCAAACTTATGACCAAATGTGGTTAACTTCACAATCAATGGATTTTTCTTTTGAGCTTCATCTAAACTCTGTTGAATATTTGCCCTTTGTTCATTGGTCATCTAAACATGTGGGGACATAATATCAACTTTTTCAGTTGTATTACCCTGATTATCATCATTGTCATCTTCAGTAGTATCCTCCTTCTCAGTTGAATCATTCACAGCATTAATCTTCTCTTCCTCAGGATTGATTAAGTACTCAGCCTTAACAATCTGAATTGGAACAGGCCTTATTGGACTTGGCTAATCCTCTGGGCTTGCATCAAAATATTCATATTCGTCATTCCATCTAGCTTCTTTCAGATTGGGTACATCTTCAGGCCTTTGATTTTTAAGTGGAACAGGCCTCAAGGGGCTTTCCATCTCTTCAACAAAATACTCATTCTTTTCGTCCCATTTACCCCTTTTTTGAAGATTTTTCTTTTTCAGCTTGTTCCTCAGCTTTCCTCTTTCTTGTATATATTTATGCAACTCAATTTACCATTGCTGCAAACTCTTCATGCAATTTGGAGATCTTTTCTTTCATCTTTTCAATGGTTTCTCCAGTCTCCCCCTTTTTTGAAGACTTTTCTGGTTTAACTTTCTCAGTCTCCTTCTCAGATTCCTTGTCTGGTTGTTTTTGTGATTAACTAAACATACCCACAACCATAGCCAAGGAATTATCAATTTCTTCAACCCTTTTCGTATTAATCAAGGTATCAATTACCTCCTGATCTTCAACTCCATCTTCATTAACAATTTGGCAAATTTTGCCTGTTCAATTAGTATTTCCTGCTATGATAGCTCTTCAGTGTTAGGGTTTGGGCAATGAGTTCCCTCTCCCTTGTTTCTTTTAATACATGTTCCATCCTTCTGGCAGCAGCAACATTCTCATCTTCTTCCTCTTCATCAACACTTGCCTTAACAGGCTCATCCTCCTCATCATCACTATCAGTAATAGCTTTCCCCCTTTTCAATTCTTCTTTTCTTTTCCTCTTCTGTTTCTGGGGAAAGCTATCAATATCCTTTTCCAATTCATCCATCTCCTCATCCTGCTCTACTCTCTTGGAACTTATTTCATTTGTTTCTTGTTCAGTAAGTACAAGTTCCTCAGTAGCAGTTCCTTCATCCATCACAATGTCAGTCTGTACATCAGTAGCAGTCATCACATCTTTCATAACATCAGTTTGTACATCTGTCATAACATTAGTAGCCACTTGATCAAGATTCTCCATTTCATCCTCCATATCTTTCTTCTTTCTTAATAAATTATCATCATCATTCCTTTCAATAGCATTCAACACTTCATTGTTTACATCATAGTTTTGTTCATCATCCTCAGACTTATCTCCCTCATAGTCTTCATAAAAAATCATTCTCCCTCCACTATCTTCTTCATCTTCACTATCACCATAGGCACTTAATATATTTTTCAAACCATCATCATCAACTGCCTTTACTCCTGTATCCACCATCTCCTCATCATCAGCACTAGATGGCTCATCAATTGGAATATTCTCCCCCTGTTTGGGGGCAGCTGAGGTCTTCTCAACCTCCTGCTCCAGGGTTTGAATTCTTGAAAGTGCTTGGGCCAACTGAGTTTTCAAGTTATCGTTTTCCTTTTTGAGTTCAATGTTTTCTCCCTTCAAATCAAGTTTTGACATATTAAATCAAAGTTTCTTTCTAGTAAAAAGGTATTAGAGGGAGGGGTTGGTGGTGGTGAAGTAGAGAAAGGTTCAAGTATAGGTTCTGTGGTATGGGTTTGTGGTAATGGATCAGGTGTGGATTGGGTAAGTCTAGTGGGTTGAATGGGTTGGAATGTGGTATGGGTTATAGGTTTGTTTAAGGTTTGGTCTATGGATGGGTCTTGGGTTGTTGTTGGTGATTAAGGTGGTTTTGGTGGGAAGTTTTGTAAGTATGTAAGAATGGTTTCTGGAATGTATGATGGTCATGGGTTTGGGTTAGTGGTTGGGTGATGGTGTGAGGTGGGCTTAGGCATAGGTTTTAAGGTGGGCTATGGGTTTGGGAGGGTGGTGTTGAGGTGGTGTATGGGTTAGGTTAGGTAGTGATGAGTGAGGTGGTGTTGGGATGGGTAGGTTCGCCCCATGAAATTGTACATTGTCAATCAAAGCTCCTCCTCCAGCTCCTCCTTCATCACCATTACCTTCATCTCCTCCGTCAGTATTGTCATCATCATCATCATTCATCTCCATCTCATCTTCCTTCTCCTCTGAGGTTAACTCAGGCACCAGTATAATATCAACATCATGGTTCACCAACCATGGTAATATATCAAGTTCAAAATTAGCATTGAATCTGCTTGTGCTAGCCAGATTAGCAATCCGTTTGTAGGTATTTGGTTATGCATCACGTGTGCTGTACCCATTGTGGGTAAATCATGTAGCTCATGGTTGAAAATAATCTGCAGAACCACCATGGGATAGGCAAGAAATATGTCTTTGTCTGCCTTCTTCAAGATGCTTACCATTCCATCAAATATCATCTTTGAGAAATTGAATGGTAGATCATAGACTATAGCAACTGTGGCGTTTGCTAAGTCATGACTCATAAGAGTCCAAGATCCTTTTCTCGGGGCAAAGCCCTGGCTCAAATGATGAATCAATAATCTTTATAGATTTGGGAACATTTCCTTTTGAAATTGACCTTCCTTCACGTCCCCCTGATAGTCCATCGTATCAACAAATATCCTCAGCAAATGATCTGTTGTGAAGTGGATTGAATTGTGATCATCATCACGTAGCTCCAGACATCTTCTGATTAATCGTTCAGTAACATAAATCTCTTTCCTTGCCACTGTAGCCTCTATCCGCCTACCGTTTATATCATCGATCAATTAGGTTGAGCTCCAAAAATCAAGCTAGTGATTTTTGTATAAGACCGGGCAGTCAGTCAAAGCAAATCTTATATTTTATTGTGGAAGCCGCTGGATCATAAGAGCTACTTCCTCATTGTCAGAAGTCATTTGTAATAAAGCACAAATGTTGTGCTTGCGCTCAAATGTATAGGCCGGTTCATCGTCTTCCGCCATATCTGATATTCGACAAATTTATTACCTACACAATAAAGAGAGTGTTAGTAAACATGAATAATCAAAGCCCATTAATACATAATCATGGTCGGAAAACACTTAATTGATGCTTACCGAGTCGGATTGTGTGGGCTGACAAACTAGGGTTACGAATATTGATGAATGTGATAAGTCGGTTGGGTGTCTGAAATGAGAGCAAGTGTGGAAGGAGAGAGAAGTGATGGTGATGAAAATTTCACTAACTCCCTCTTATATACCTTTTTGAAAGTGGGTTTTAAATACATTTTGTCATTTAGTGAGTTAATAACTGTCAAACAGTAACATTATTCATTAAATGTATTCACATTTAAAACCTTGCTCGATAAAGTTCTTTTAGCAAATCTTGCTCGTAAAAGTCAGTTTTTACATAGTGTTCTAGGTATATTCCACTTTCTCAAAGCTTACTCATTTCAGAGTTATATCAGAACATAAAGTATTTTAGAAATGAATCTAAGTATAATGAAGGAAGCTTACTTGAAATACAAGATTGCTCGAGAAATAAATCACAAGACTAATAATCAAGTATACATTATCAAATAGGCAACCTTGCTAGAAATCAATTAAGAATCCCAAAATAATGTCTTAGAAATATTCCTAATTGTAAACATTGCCTGAATGTCTGACAAACTCGAACCTTACCCGAAAATGTATAAACAGTTAGCAAATAATCAGTCAAGTAAACTGTTATACATAGTATGCCCGAGACACTGTTAAATAATAAAAGTGTGCTAGAGTTGAGTGCTAGTCACAAAGTGTACTCGTAAAGAAAAAATTGGAATAATTACCAATTATGTTAAGAGAACACTTGAGGATTTCTAAGTGTGCTCGAAACATAAAGTGTGCCCAGGAAACTAGGTTTGCCCGAAAACAATTTGTAATTTCAAAGAAACATATCCAAATTCACATAATTATCAAGTTTGCTAGAATTTTAAGGTTACTTGAACATAATGAGATAAATTCAGAAACACACGCAAAACATGGAGGCAGAGACATTGTCATCTATGAGTTGAACATTAAATCTTGACTGGTTTCCTTGGTTACTTGTTCGGTTTAGGTGTATCAACACCATGTTCAGTTGGTTCCTCTATGATAGGAATCTGTTGTTGGTTTTTGGTGGACAAGCTTCCCATAGGTCCAATAAGAGCATTGGACACCTGGAAACATGGCTTCTCTTCCTTTATCATTTCGTTCTCAATCATCTCTATCTCAGCAGCCTGAAGAAAGCAAATTACATCATCCAACTTGAGTTGTTTAAAATTTGTTTTTGAAAGATGAATTTGCTGGCTGTTTACCATTCCTTTGGCATTGAAGTCAACAATTTGGTGTTCAAATCAAAGTCTGTCATAACATAATCAGTGGTTCTCAGGTCATTCACAATTGCTAGAAATCTATCAAGAATTGATTTCAATCTTTCTCCATCCTTGTACTTGAATCTCTCAAGATGTTGCTTGAGTATATGTTTCTTGATGTTCTTCAGCTCAGTGTTCCCTTTGAACATCTCAAGGATTGATCATACATAGCCTTAGCTGTTGTGTGATGTGCAACCTTGGTTAAGATTTCCCAAGACAGTCCCAGCTAGATCATAGCTAGAGCCCTGTCATCTATCTTTCTCATTCTATCCCGCACAACAATGTTAGGATTTGCACCATCAACTGCTTTTGGACCATTTTTGATTGAGTTCCACATATCAACATAGTTATAGCACACAGCTGCTTCAAACAATACCTTCCACTTGGTGAAATTTTTCTGTCCGTACAGTCTAGGAATTTTGTTAGTGGAAACCTCTTGCTCTTCAAAACCAGACATTTTTGGTATTTTTGAAAGATGATTTTAAACAGAAACAAAGAAAGGCTAAAAACAGAGTAAAAATAGAGATTTGAAAACAATCAGATCTGATAATCAAATCTTCAGATCTGATGTATCTAGTTCGATAGGAGCAAGATTAAGTAATAAATATGCAAACTTTAATTAAAATAAGTAAAAGAAGACAACGGAAATTTGCAGATCTGAACGAAAAATGAAGAATAGAGGTGCTAACGTCAGTATTCAATGGAACAGTTCTCTGCTTACGTCATTCTTCGTCTTCAATAAATCAGCAAACAGCAACAAATCTTCACCCAAACAGCAATGAACAAGCTCTGATACCACTTGTCGGTCCCGTAAATGATCACTCATACTCACAATAGTGTCATAACTCACACAATAAATGTGTCAACAAGAAGGTTAATGACGGTTGCTATTTTAGGTAAGGACAACTATTTGTTAACGGCTGAATCAGAAACAAACACAATTGTTGCTTAAAGACTAATAAATGTAACAAACACAAACAATAACTCAAAAGATTTCCATTTATAGAAAGGTTTCATACAAATGTAAATCGATTAGGGTTTCTTGTAAGTAATGTATTATCTGTACTATTCTAGGACAGCCGTGACACTCAATATCAGAAATATTCGATTAGGTCTGAAAAATGTAAAGTGGCTTATTCTTACATCTCTCGTCTATTGAGGCGTGCCCTAAATTATTCTATTTATAGGCCTGCCACCACCTGACAGCTATTATTCCTTCTAGAAACCCTAATGATTGGTACATAATCATATTACATATTCAAAAATATACTAAGTGTAAAAACAGGTCTTCCGGGTAGACATTATATCAGTTGTCTTCTTCGAGTAGGCTTTGTGCCTTTTGTCTTTTTACAAGTAGACCTGGTAACCTTGAAGTGTGCTCGTGAACAGTTCTCCGGGTAGACTTTACTTGGAGCATTGTCCAAAGAAAATACTCACTTAGCAGACTTCAATCTTCTTGACCATAGCAAACTTTACTCGATATGGTCCTACGAGAAAATTGTTCTTCATGAATCCCTTCAACCCTTTGTTAAATAATAACTAATTAAGCAAACCAAAGTGTGCTGATAACACTGTTTGAACTGTGCTGGTAGCACTGTAGCTTGCTTGGAGTTGAACCTTGCTGGAGAAAGTACTTAGAATATTTCTTGATCACTTTCAGCAAGCATGCCAGACAACTGTTTATTAAGCAAATCTTACTAGATCTTCCAAATACTTAGCTTCAAAAGCTTGGTTAAGTCAAGGGTTTGCTAGTAAGCAAACTGTGCTCGACTTGAAGAACACCTTTGCTAGATGAAGTGAATCCTACTTGGATTATCACTTAAGAAGACTTCAAGAAGATAAACTTGCCCGATAGGTAAAATACCTTGCTAGGACAAGTAACACCTTGCTCGGATGTCCAAATATTTGGCTTTAAAAGCTTGGTTAAGTCAAGGGTTTGCTAGTAAGCAAACTGTGCTCGACATGAAGAACACCTTTGCTAGATGAAGTTAATCTTGCTTGGATTATCACTTAAGAAGACTTCAAGATGATAACCTTGCCCGATAGGCAAAATACCTTGCTAGGACAAGTAAAAGCTTGCTCGGATGTCCAAGTGTGCTTGGTTTCCATACGTAGCCGATCCTGAGGAGTGTTGAGAAGATTTCAATCTCATTTAATTTTTAATAAGTCATTCCAGGTCAAATCTTTGACTCAACAAAAATTACTTTTAAAATTTACCCAAAGGTAAATATTTTACATTAAAGATTCTTATTTTATCCACATAGCTCGGTAATCGAAAATAACGCAGATTATAAAATCTTTTTGAATTTTTCAAATTTTAAACACTAAAAAAATTAAAAACTAAATGTACACGAAAAACTAAAATTTAAACTACAAAAGTAGTACATATTTTTGCGAGTGGAGTAGGGAATCATATTAACCAAAAATTCTAACCATCTCAGTTTTGTATTTCGGCTGTACTATGATTGGTATTAAGTCAGTCATTGGTATTGTTGTCCACTTAAATCTTATAACAAATATTTCAAGATTTTCTGTGATATGCTTTAAAGTTCAATTAGCGCACAAGATATCAGAAACTATCAGCCTATAATCTCGATTCAGACATATTTTGATTTTTACCATGTCTTCCCAATTTGACCTAAACCTTAAAATTAGTTGATCAAAACACTTTGTTTTTTTATTGTTTTAGAAATCTAGCAAATAATCTCCACTACAAGATATACCCCGTTATTAAGCAATACCTCGTGTTCCTTTCCTACGGATGACTATGCATGATTTCATCTGTATGGCTTACAAACATTGTGTCCCTTGTGATCCGTTTTTTAACGGTGATAAGACGCGAGAAAGGGCAGAACATATGACACATAACGTGGTTTGATCAGGTCATTAGTGAATTTGTACAAAGTACAGCAGTGATCAAGTTTAATGACTTATAATGGGTAGATAAACTACGGGTTTGCCTTTTGAGCAAAATAATATTCACATTTGTGAATACCCAGATGGAAAACCGCATAAAGACCCAATGGAGTCCGGAACTTTCGAAGCATTCCATCAATACATGATTTAAGGCCATAATAGCATACATCGTTGAAGTGTTAACCATTAAGTAGACGCTTTTATTTAAATTGGTAACATTTTTTGTAATCAAACATATTTAAGGCTTGAGTATGACAGACCATTAAATTTCTGCCTTCATCACCAAAACTTTGTAAGAGACTAACACCTCTTTCAATTTGGCAATTTTATGTTTATATCACATACTCTTCCTTACTTTTTTGTTTAAGACCTACCAATGCACCAATACAATTAAACACACGGTCTTTTATGCCTATTTTTTTACTTGATTTGGGATATAAATGATCAATGTAATATCATTTTCCATTTTTTCTTCAAAACTCATTTAGAGGAACAATTTTTTCAATGTTTTTGACTTTTAAAATATTTGAGTGTTTTTGGATTTTATTTGTACAAACGGAGAACACAATATTTTTGTATATTCCCAATTCTTCTCCCCATGAAAACAAAAATATTAAAGATAGGAAAATTAACAAACAAAATTGTACATCGATTATGATATCATTACGATTACATTAAGGATCCAGTCTTTGATAGGATTACGACTAAGCTTGATCACGTTACAGTGTGTTGAGAGAACAATCAGACATCATGATTGTGCTCAAACAATAATAATATAACTTGTTAATTACTGAATAATTTACAGAGTATATATGGACGATGACCGCATTCGTTATACAAGACATAACGAATGAGCGGCATTTGCTATCATACATTAACATTCATATGTTATACTAACGAAAAACCACATTCGTAGTCCACATTCGTTAACAAGTCTAACGAATGGACACGAATAAACACGCGGGGGACACGTTCGTTATTATCTACTATAACTAATGTGTCTTATATTAGCGAATGTGCATTTATACAATTACCAAAGTACCCCTTATACTTTAAGTAAAAACCAAATACATTAAAACAAAGACCGAGACGCCAAAACATGTACCAATACCTTTACATTAGCGAATATAACTTTAAAATATGTACCAAAATACCCCTATACATTAAAATACGTTAAATAAAGATCGAGACACAAAACGATGTACTAACAGTTTTAAATGTGGTTTCGGTTTTTGTTGGAAATATATTACCTTATTTTATGCAACATTTCGGTTGATCTCGTATAGAATGCTCAAGACAAAGTCTAATCTCTAGGAAATAGCTGACTCACTAAAGTATCCAATATATCAGTATATTTCTGAATATCTGCATGAGGCTTAATTCTCACAAAACAGAAGGATTGGGTGAAAACGCCATATTTTGAATAATTTTAGTATTACACAACCCATATTTTTAATTTATCACTTTTAAGATAGATTAATTTTTCTTTAATGTTTCTTATTAGTTCTTAGTTTTCCGATTTGTCAAAAGTATTTAAAGAGCTAATGGTTTTTATTGTTGTGAAGGGAGTAATTTGAAAAGATTTTTTAAAAGTTTCGCTTTATAGACTTGGTTTGGCCAAGTGTAAACCCCTCCCCGCACTTGAATAGTAGATTGTCCTCAATATGAAAAGAATGAAAAATAAATAGAAAACGAGGCGTAAAGGGAATTTAACTACCCTACGAGCCGAGACGAAATTTATTTTGTGTCCTTCCAAGTTACGGGTTGTTTTTAGCACTAAAAATATATCCAACCTACATAGCATCTACAAATACAACCACAAACACAATACACAAGATAGAAATCATAAAGTAAGCACAGTTATAGAAATACTTGTGCCACCCGAAAGTGGGTATCATACATAAACGTAACAATGTCTAGAACATCCATTCTAAAAAAATAAGTTAAATTGTCTCAACTACCATCATACAGCTGTTACAATCAAGGTCATGTTGAGTCTCACCATGGCCGTGTTGATACTAGGGTGCATTAGTTGACATTCTGGGTTGACCACGGTTGTGTCTAGACGAAATATGGTCCGTGATTTGCTCGATATCAGGTTTTTGAAACCTCGAACGTGCGTATCAACCCGGTTTTCCAAACTTATATCAATGGGTTCGGATTTGGGTCAGTTACTTGGGTGAAACCCTGTCTGTCCCATATAGCTCACACAATAGATCACTCACTCACAGTCGTAACCCACACATAAGTGTTGACAAGAAGGTTAACAACCTACAATTTTTGGTAAAGAACAATAGAATATTAAATACGGAATCAATAATACTCTAGCTGTTGCTCAGTGGACATGAAAGTAGCAAACACACAAAGTAACTCAAAAGATTTCCATATATATTGCTAAAGATACAATGAAAATCAACTAGAGTTTCTAGGTGGAATGTTTGGATTTATGGCAGCTTTCCGTACAGGAATGAGGCAGCCGTCAAATCACAATATTCTCGTTGTCACGTCCTTGTCAGGCGTGCCTTAAATTATTCCTTTTTTATGCCCTACCCTGACATCTGACATTCCCTTCTAGAAACCCTAATGATTGAAATGTATTCAAAACATATTACAAAAGATTCTAAGTGTAAACAGGTCTTCGAGCAAGCTTTGCAGCTTTTGTCTTTGTCGAGGAGACCTGGTAACCATTAAGTGTGCTGGAGAACAGTTCTTCGGGCAAACTTTACTTAGAATATTTTCTTTAGAAAATATTCATCTAGCATACTTCAATCCTCTTGACCATATCAAACTTTGCTCGATAAAGTCCTACGAGTAAACTTGTTCTTCAGAGATCCCTTCAACCTTTTGTTAATTTATCCAAAATACACATCAAATTTTCAAATGATGAAATTTACATATCAAAATGAAAAAGATTACAACTTATAATTCTGTCACATGGACGTTACAAATCAAGCCTAATTTATATGATGCATTTTCATCTTCTGGAACTTGAAGCTTCCATTCTTCTATCCAATCTAACCGTTGCGGCCCTTTCTTTGAATAAAAATAAATGCCTGTGGTGAAGATGCTGGGAGGGCAGAGTCCATCTGATTATATCCTCCAGATCTTCCAAATGTAGGAGTTCAAGATCAGTGTCTTCCTTTATGATGCCGAAGGCCAGTCCATCTGAGTTTCTAATAATGAAGGATTCATCTTTAGGTTCAAAGATAATTTGAGCAATCCTTCCATTCCTTTGGACTTTGTTATTCGGCCTGGTCATCAGCCGCCTCATACTCAAACATTCTTTCAAGTTGGCAAGATGATTGTAGTATTGGTTCTTCTGTTAGAAAGAAGCTTCAGTTAGTCTGATGTCCACAATCCATCTCTGCCTTTTCTTTCTTTCAAACCTATATAATTTCAATTTCCTCTTCCTATTCAGCATTGGGAAACCTTTTCTTGCTTGATCTCTGAGATGTTTGGACAATTCATTTTGTTGTGTCCTGGCAAAGGTCTGCATGTTATGGTAGTCATACAAGCTCAATCTAGCCATCTCTTCCAACTGCTCCGTCTTGAAGTCCATGAAATCTTCTTTGAATATTATATGCCTCAAGTCACCACTCTCCTTAGTTACTTTCATCGAATCAGTTTTTGCATCAAAATAGAGCTTCGTTGGTAGGTCCACCTCAGATGGTGGCGTTTGCTGTCTTTGTTGTGAAGCTCTAGTGGTTGGGATTGGGACACTTATAGTGGAGGACCTAGAAGTATACTTCTTTTTAGGCACAAGCCCAAACTTTTCAAACATCTCAATAATTTTCTCCTTGGGCAACATGACCAGATTCAAATAATTCTCTCCTTCCTTGGCCATTGTTGTGATCATGCCCATTATTTATTCATCAGTTGGACCAGCAGGGACAGATCTTTGCTCATGTATCGGTTCTCCCCTGGTTCCACACTGAAATTGCAATAATCTTCTATTTTCAGCTTCCAACTTCTCCCATTCTTCCTTCTCATAGTAGAATACTTCTTTGAGTTGACTTTTTCCCAAGTTGGTGTCTTTATGGCTTCCTCAAAATCAACTCTCCTTGAGATTCTCTTGCAGTGTGTTTCAACTTGTTGCTTGCTCACACTATCCACCACTTCAATTGATATCCCATGATCAATCAAAAACTTACACTTCCCACCATACTTGCTATATAGCTTTTCAAGTTTATCTTGTTGGTTACCAGCCTTCTGTTTTAGTTTTTCCCATTCTTCTTTCTTTACCCTTTCAACAGTTGCATTATAAGCCTTCTCCAATTCTTCAAATTTCATATGGCTAAGTTGTTTTTCATACAAGCCATGAATTCTCAAATAGTTAAGAAACTTTTGAGTTTCCCTATTCTTCTTTTCCATTTTCTTCTTCGTATCCCTCACTTCTCCATCAATCAGTTCCTGCAACTCCTCATCAGTCATATGAGCCATGGTTTCAAACTTATAACCATGATTTATCATCGCCAATATTTTCGGAACATTCTTTTTGGCCTCATTCAACATAGTCTGAATGTTTTCCCTATGTTCATCAGTCATATTAACATATGGGGAATCAGCAGTATCATCCTGATCATCTTCAGAAAGATCTTCAAGTGCATCAATCCTTGGTTCAATAACTTCAGGTTCAATCACAACATCATCAGGCTTGATCACTTGAAGAGATATGGCTAGAATTGGACTTTTCTTTTTATATGGAATTGGTTCATCAGATTTTTCACTTTTATCATCCCTCTTCCTCTTTCTTGAATATTTCTTTCCACATATAACTTCCTACCCATGATCCCATTCTTCTGGACTCTTTTCTATATCATCCATAGCCAGTTGTTGCCATTTTTTACTCAATATTTGAACCACAGTTTGAGCAGCATATTCATCTAGAACCACTTGCCTCTCATCAATTTTCTTTTCTAGCTCATCAGTGTCTTGCTCAGGTGTTTTAGTTTTAGCTTGTTTGAAGTTGTAGATGACCCGAGCCAAAGAGTTATCAACCTCTTCAATCTGTTTAACGTTGATTTGCCCTTCAGTTACTTCTTTCTCTAACTCCCCCCTCCTCCAATAAAATCCTCTGATCCTCAAGTTCCTTGTCGGTCAAAAAATCTTGATATCATTTCCCTCTACATCCAATCCGTGATAATTTCATCATGCCTTCTGGCAGCTTTTTCAGCACCTTCATCTATCAATAACAGTTCATCACTTGTTTTGATTTTATTAGTCTCCAACGACTGTAATTGTTCTTCTGATTCAGCAATAGATTTTCCTTTCATCCACCTTTTCTTCTCATCCAAAGTCAGTGGTTTGGATGGACCAACTTCCCCTACCACGGTTGGTCTATTAGGAAAATTGCCAATATCAGCAAATAAGTCTTCTAGCTCCTCTTCATTTTCTTTTTCAACATTATTTCCTTTCTTGAGCTTAGAAGTTATTTCATCATCATTTTCACTAGATATCACAATCTCCTCAGTTTCATTTCCTTCCTCCATGATCACATCAGTTTGTGGCTCAGTGAATACAGCCTCAGTTATCAAGGGCTCAGTTAAAATATTCTCAGTTTCAACCACATTTTTATCAGCAGTTTCATCATTCACCACTTTCCCAACCTCCTTCTCTATGTCCTCAACCACATTCTTCTTCAACACTTCATCATTTACATCATACTCTTGCTCACCACCATCAAATTTGTCAGCATCATATCCATCCTCCTCATGCCTATCCTCCTCATCCTCATCACCACTACTTCCATACGTATAACACAAAATTTTCAAAGTATCATCCCTCATCACATTGACCACCAGTGGATTCTCCCCATGTTTTGGTACACCTAACGCCTTGTCAACCTCAGTGACCAGGGAAAGAATCCGTTGTTGTGCCTGTGCCAACAGGGATTCCAATTCAGTGTTCCTCTTCCTCGGTACCTCATTTTCTGTTAGTGCACGGTTTTGCGTCTCGAGTCTTTGTATCGTTTTGTATTTATTATTATTTATGTCTTGTTCGTTAAAGTATAGCTAGTTCGTTAAGGATGTTTAACGAACTAGTCTGTTAAGTTAAGTTTCCCCAATTCGTTAAGGATGTTTAACGAATGGGATCTTAGTTCGTTATGTTTATTTTTATTTGTAATGTAACGAAGTGGAGTCTAATTCGTTACGGCATGTGTAACGAATTAGCTCCATCTTCTATATATATAGGTTCATACCTCTGCTTAATTTAATTTTTGGATTTAACGTAAAATCACTCTGTCCAATCTCTCTCTCGATCCAAACTTCGTTAATCTACACCTAATACACCTAATAATATATATATATATATATATATATATATATATATATATATATATAACACAATTAAGAAGTAATCATGGACTAGATCCGTTTAATTGTTATTAGATCTTAGATATGAATCAATAGTTACTAAATCTGAGGTTTTACAAGTGGTATCAGAGCTTTCGATGTTTGAATTGTTGTTGATTTGATGTCATTTGATTGATAATTGAAGTGTTTTCAATTGTTTTTGATCTTATTTAGTTTATAATGAATTCAATCAAATTTAGCTGTTGATTTGGTTGATTATGGATTGAATTGAGGTGGATTTGTGTTCGGTAAGTTACAAGGATAGTGTGTGCGATTGGAATTGAGAATTGGTATGGATATGGTTGATTTTGGTGTGGATCTGAGTTAGCCCGAAACAGAGTTTGTGATTGGCTCAATTGTGTTTGGAATTGGTTAATTAAGTGTACAAGATGTTGAGATTTGGATTTGTGATGAGTGTACGATTAATTTAAGATATTGCTTGGACGATTTGGTATTATATCGAGGTCGTACTACGAATTTCTGTTAGTTCGCGTGTGTTCTTAGTTTTCCAGATTTTTGGAAATTGATGATGAAGATTTGAAGATCTTCATCATCTGTTGAAGATTCGTTAACTTTAAGTAATTCGTTATCGTAATTCGTCATCAAGTTTAATTCGTTTAACTTGATTCGTCTAACTTGTGATATGATTCGTTAACATATTCTCTAAAAAACGTATGCCACGTGGCAAAATTTGTTATAACCGTTTTAAAACCTGATTCGTTAATTAACTGTACTTGATTCGTTATCAACTATAGTTACTTCGTGCTCCTTGATTCGTCACATTGAATCATTAATATGTTAAACTGGTTCGCTAACATGGTTCTTGTAGCTTCAATGAGTTTTCTATTTCTTCTTTCAGCTACACTATTTTGTTCAGGAGTTCTAGGAGCACTGAATTGTTGTAGAATTTCTTTTACAAGACAAATTTAGTCATTAATCCATTCTTGAACTCAGTCCCATTGTCACTTCCCATAAATTTCACCCGCACATCCAATTGGTTCTCAATCCTTGTAACACAACTTTTGATCAATTCAGCAGACTCATCCTGGGAATTTAGAAAATAAACCCAAGTATATCTTGAAAAGTCATCAATAATCACCAAGCAATATCTTTTCTTCCCTATACTAGGAACACTCATAGGATCAAAAAGATCCATATGAAACAGTTCCAGTACATGCTCAATTAAATTTACAAGTTTTGCTTTGTGTGATAACTTGTGCTGCTTGCCTTTTTGACATGAAATGCATTTGTTATCTAACATGAACTCCCTTGTAGGTAAACCAATTACATGTTCACCCTTAACAAGTTTGTTCATGTTCTTTAAATTAACATGACAAAGCTTTCTGTGCCACAATTTCGTTTCATTTTCAGTGGCCTTTAAAACAAAACAAGTTCCACCCCTAGAAATTTCATCCTTCATTTCAATTCATACAAGTTTTCATTTCTAGGAGCCATCATCATAATCATATCTGGAGGAATCATAAATTCAAGTTTGAAGATTAAACAGTGAGAATCATCAAATCCAACCTTATAACCTTTATCACACATTTATGAGATGCTCAAAATATTATATTACAATCCTTCCACATAGAACACATTGTCAATAACACTTTGCCATTGGTTAGAATACCTTTCCCCACAATCTTCCCTCAATTTTCATCACTCCCAAATGCAACAGGTCCATCAAACTTCTCTTCATAGTTTACCAGTGACCTCTTGTCACATGTCATGTGCCTGGAACATCCACTGTCCTATACCATACATCATTGATTGGTGTGGACTGTTCCTGCACAAATCAAAGAAAAGGATCAGTTCAGGGATGAAATACAAGCACCATCAGCTTTCAGTTTATCATTAACATGAACAGTTGTTGCATTAGGTTTGGGGTCCTCATAAACAACTTCACACGACTCATCTGAATCATAGCCAGTTTCATATGGCATTCTCACATATAGAACTATACTAGTGCATTCCTCAGTGACAAACTCTCTCTTCATATTTGTCACTAACGTTTCACATGTCACATTTGCATAATTTTTGGTTTCCAAAGAAATCCTTGAGGTTCAAACCCATGTTTTAAAAGATATTTCTCATCACCATTTAACTCTCTTGATTTATTTCTCCTAAATACTTCCCTTTTATCCTTTTCTTCACCCTCTGTTGACTTCCCTTAGTCAACAGATTTCTCATTCTTAACAACCTTAACAAGATTTATTCTAACAGGTTGTTTGATCATTGGAGCCTTTTTCTCTTCAACTATTTTCTTTTCTTTCTTGTCAATAACTTCAATTTTCTTTTTATTGTTTACTTCAGCCCCTTTCATAGTACCATCAGGTGGCTTCTTGCCCTTGCCCAAGTATTCATCATACCTCTTTTTATAAAGACCAAAGTCTTGCCCAAACTTGATTGTATCTGGGACATGAAATGGCTTGAATATAAATCTTTCATGACAATAATTAGTGTGATGGACATACACATCACAATGTTTGCACCAAACTTTTCCTTTGAAGTTCTCACTTGACTTTCCCTTTTTGAATCTTTCACTCGGTCTTGGGGGATCGACTCCTATAGTCTTTTGAGTTTTAAGACCATCAAAGTCAATTGAGAAAGGTACAAATTCCTCAATCTTGATTTCTAGTCTTTCTGCTGAACTTTTGATAAAGATTACCCTTTCCATATTGATTGTTTCCTCATCTGAGTTATTTCTAAACCTTGATTGTCTTCTTTCATATTCTTTCACACTTTCTACTTCACCAACATCAAATAATTCTTAATTTGAGAAAACAGGGTATACAGGAATGAACAGATCATTGTTAACAGTTTCTTTAGTCTTCTTCTTGATCTTAACCCTTTTATATTTAAATGTTTCTTTGCTTGGAGGCTTTACTAAATTATAGTTAACTTTTGATCCACCACATATGCCAAATGACACATGTTCCTTTCTCATTCGTTCATGATGTTTTCTCATCTTGGGTGTCATATTTGGTACCAAAGGAAGTTTGCCAATTGAGCTTGGTTTGCCCTTTATTTTTTCCTTTGAACCATTATCACTTGAACATTGATCACTAGAGTCACTTAAATCATCTTTGTTCCAAAAGTCTTCATCAAAATCATCTTCAGACACTTGCACACCAATAGAAATTTCAGCATTCTTCTCATCTTTTACCTCTTCTTTCATTACAAACTCCGTCTTTTCATCAACTTCAACCAACTTATAATTCTCAATGAATTCTTCCTTTTTCTTTAAACACTTCACTAAACTGATCAAGAAAAGCATTTCTCCTTTCCTTATCAACCTTTAATGAGTAATTGTCATTGAAAGGTGGAGGAACAACCTTGTATTTATCTTCCTCCTTGATCTTGTTTAGTTTTAACAGATATTTCCAGTTGAAACTAGATTTTTTAGGAAATCATTTTCAACTTGAAGAGTGGTGTTCTTCAGCCTTCATCAAGAAATATCTTCTTCAATTCTTCTATCTTAGTGACATATCTGGACTGTTTCTTATAGCTATCCATGCTATCTTGTTCCAGACTTTTAATTCTTTCTTCATAAGTCAAGTCACTTGCCTCATATACATTGATCATACTTTGCTTCTTAAAACACTCACATTGTAACTTTCCAACTGCCATTCTTAATGATTCAATCATTTCAAGTAATTCAAGTTTTGAGTTTGAATGTACCTGAGATGTGGAAGATTCAGTTTCATTATCTATTTTAGCCATGAATGCTACATTTTCCTTTTCAATATCAGTAGCATGATTACGCCAATCAAATCCACCTTCTTGTTGAGCAGCTAATGCAACATTCCTTTGGTTTCTTGGTTGGTTGCCATTGTTTCTGTTAGGGTTTACAAGAGCTTGTGGAGGGTTCTGATTATTTCTATGAAAGTTCTGATCTTGGGGAATTACTCGGTGGTGATTTTGTGGTTGTTGTAGTTGTTGAAGTTTCTCTGCTGACCTTGATTCTAGTTCTGGTATTGATACTGATTTCTTGGGTGAGCAAACTAATTATTCTGAAAATTTCTAGGTTGATTGCATTCCCTTGCAAAGTGTCCTGGTTGTTGACAGTTGTAGCAGATTGCTTTTGACTTGTCAAATACTATTCTTTCATTAGGACCAGAGATAGAGGATCTTCCAGTTCTATTAAACAACCTCTTTCTTCTCAAGGATAGCATACCAGCCTGCCATTTCAAATCCGTTTCTTTTAAGTTATCTTCATCGATTTTCTCTAAGTCTTCTTGAACCAGACTTGTGTGAATCAGATTTTTTGCCACAAAGGCATTGTATGACTCAGTAAACATTGAGAATAAGGCTTGATATTCATTTCCTTGGTTAGCATTTCCACCACCATACGGAGCATGTCCACTGGCCATAGAAGATATATCATTTTCATCAACCAATTGGACATTGAATCTAGACTGACCACAATGATTGCTTGCATTACTAGCAAAAAAACCCCTGGGTGTGTCTCTACCAAATTCACTTGGTTCTTCTATGATGGGAATATATTGTTGATTTTTTGTAGACAGATTTCCCATGGGTGCTACTAGAGCATTTGTCACTTGAAACTTGGTCTGTCTTCTTTGACCATATTGTTCTCTATCATCTCATGTTCAGCTGCTTGCATAAAGCAAATGGCATCATCTAGCTTCAACTGAGGAAAATTTGTCTTCTCTTTAATGAATTTGCTAGCAGTGTACCATTCACCGGAAATAGAAGATAAATAAATTCTTGGTTAAGTCAAAATCAGTGATTGCTAGATCAGTTGTTCTGATTTCATTCATAATTGCCACAAACCTCTGTAACACAGACCCTAGCTTTTCACCTTCTCTAAACTTGAAACGGTCAAGATCTGATTTCAATCGATCCTTCTTAATGTTCTTCAACTCGGTGTTGCCTTCGAACATTTCAACAATAGCATCGAACATTGCTTTAGCTGTTGTGTGAAGAGCTGCACTGGTTAATAATTCCCATGATAGACCCAGCTTCAACATTGCTAATGCTCTGTCATCTTTTTTTTTTTCATTCGGGCTTCAACAGTTTGATTGTTTCCTGTTCCATCTGGTACATAAGGCACATTCTTAATAGAGTTCCACATATCAACATCATTGTAACAGACGGCAGCTTCGAATAGCACCTTCCATTTGATGTAATTTTCCTGCCCATACAGCCTAGGAATCTTGTTAGTAGAAAGCTCTTGCTAATCCATTGATTCATACATCTTTTTGGTATTTTAGAATAAGATTTTAATTTAAAAACTTAGCAAATTTGAAAAAGTAATCAGAGTTGTTGATCAAATCCTCATATCTGATAGATCTGGATGGATAAGAGCAAGATCTTTAACAAATGTAAGAAATTTAAGATAGATCTGACTAAGAAACACTATTAAACCTCCAAAATATTGTAGATCTGAGAAAAATGAAGAATAGGACAGCTGACGTCACAAACCAGTGTAACATTTTTCAGCTGACGTCACTCTTCATATTCACAATCAGCAATATTTAGCAACAGTTCTTCACAAAAATAGCAAAAGCAAGCTCTGATACCACTTGTCGGTCCTGTATAGCTCACTCAATAAATCACTCACTCACTGCCGTAACCCACACATAAGTGTTGACAAGAAGGTTAACAACTTACTATTTTTGGTAAAGAACAATAGAATATTAAAGGCGGAATCAATAATAATCTAAATGCTGCTCAACAGACATGAAAGTAACAAACACACAAAGTAACTCAAAAGATTTCCATATATATTGCTAAAGATACAATGAAAATCAATTAGGGTGGGTTGAATGTTTGGATTTACGGCAGCTTTTCGTACAGGAGTGTGGCAGACGTCAAATCACAATATTCTCGTTGTCACATCCTTGTCAGGCATGCCCTAAATTATTTCTTTTATAGGCCCTACCCTGACATCTGACATTCCCTTCTAGAAACCCTAATGATTTAAAGGTATTCAAAACATATTACAAAAGATTCTAAGTGTAAACAGGTCTTCGAGCAAGCTTTGCAGCTTTTGTCTTTGTCAAGCAAACCTAGTAACCATTAAATTTTATGGGGAACAGTTCTCCGGGAAAAATTTACTTAGAATATTTTCCTTAGAAAATATTCATCTAGCAGACTTCAATCCTCTTGACCATATCAAACTTTGCTCGATAAAGTCCTACGAGCAATCTTGTTCTTCAGAGATCCCCTCAACCTTTTGTTATTTAACTTATTTGAACAAACTTAAGTGTGGTGGTAACACTGTAGCTTGCTCTGAGTTGAACCTTGCTCTGCAGAATTCCTAAAGTAATTTCCTTATCAACTTCCTTCAAGCTTGTTGGGACCACTGTTTATTAAGAATAAACCTTGTTAGATCTTCCAAAAGACTTGGTTTTAGCTTGGTTTAGTCAAGAAGTTTCTAGGAAACAAACATTGCTTGACTTGAAGAATAACCTTGCTAGACAAAGTGAACCTTGCTCGTTTTGACACTTAAGAGGAATTCTAGAAGGTAACCTTGTTGAGAAAGCAAAATACCTGGCTAGATTAAGTAAAAGCTTGTTGGGAGGCCTGAGTTTCCTCAGTTTCCATACTTAGCCGTTTTCAGAGAGGTTGAGAAGATTCCAATCTTCCTTAGGTATTTTCTCATCTCAACAAACCCGACCCGAACCGAAAATCAACCAATATGGGCCAAAAATCGTGTTTAAACTCATTTATACCAATGCTTTCAATACAAAACCATGTGTATAAATCCTATATACAAGTTTTAACATATCTATTTAGCATAGTTTAACACTAGTTGTGTACAAACTTGGATCCAGGGTTCGGATTATACCCGGAATTGGCACACAGTGGGTCGAGCCGAGCCCTAGAATATGATTAGAACATGTAAATTGGCATACCTTGATGATTGTTATAAGGAAAAGGTGGATTGATTGTGAAATCAGCTGAATATCGCCTCTAGGGTTCGAGTTGTCAATTAAAATGTGAAAAGGGGACAGTTTTAGGGTAAAACCCGTCAAATGTACTCAGCACAGATGCGGTCAGCTGGGCACAGCCTGTGTTGACCCAATTGGTCCGATTTTTTTGTTTTTTTACCGTTTTTCTAACCCTGGACTTGTTTATCGGCCAAAGTGGACTGGAAAGTTTTGGAATGTCAATTTAAGGAACAAGAACATGAAAATTTATTGATGATAAGGATAAATGAGTAAACGAATGATAAACGGAGACAAAGAGTGATATAAAGGACGATTAACTAAAATCCTAAATCTATCGGAAACTACTTGAATAACCCCATTCCTCTTCCAAACAAGGTCTGCATGTGGGCAGGCCCTACCATGAGGTTGTTTTGGGTTCCGGTTAATGCAAGCAAGTTCAGTCGTGATTTGCTTGAGGTTGTCTTCTAGCTCTGTCATCCATCGGTCCACATGATAGTGTTCGAAACGTAACGTTTCGACCTTGTAATGTAACTCTCGATTTCATTGTTCCGACACCATGTTTATATTGACCAACTCGTCGACTCTCTCGCGTAAGCACATGAGTTCCCGAACTACATCTACTGGCACCTCTCCTTTTCTTCCATAATTTGGCCTCCATTCTCTCCTCTCCATGGCAGATTCTTTGGATAGAGTGTATGAAAAGGGATATAATAATATAATGGGAAAAGATAGCCATCTATAGACTCGTAGGAGGAAAAACACGACCGTGGTGACATAAAGACGGACCGTGGTGGTTGAGTGACATAACTTCTAGGTTCATAAGATTGTACGATTGTAGAGATGTTGAGGTGTAATAATCCTAAGGTGACCACATCCCATGTTTAGCTCAACACGTCCCTTGGTAAATCACCTGCATAATCTTTCGATTTTTCTCTCATATAACGGTCATGGTTTTGGGGGACCGGTTAAGTGCGTGCAAATATTATCCCTAAAACACAAGCAAATTCATTTCATAAAAGTCCTACATTATATTAATACCTAAATAAAAATACATAAAATAAAAGGCACTCATAAAATAAAAGCAAAGAAAAACAATAATAACGAACCTGGTTAAGCTCGGTTGATCCTAAGTACTAGTTCTAATACATTTGATTGGATCTTCAACAATCAGATCAAAAGAGGTTGGTGTAGGGGTTACCAAAACCTCCCCTCCGGGTAGATTTCCGCCAAATGGGTTGTCTCCACCGAAAGACGATAGTGGTGGTGGTGGAAAGAAACCCAACCTGAAGGACTGAATCCGGATTTTTTCATTGATTTCTCGAAGCTCTATCTTCATCTCTTCGGCATGTTCGGTTAGAGCCAGGAATCGTTGATCATTTTGGATAAGCATTTCAGTGAGTTTCCGAGCCATCTCTTGAAGTTGCAGAATCATCTCTAATTTGACGTTCTTCTTCTTTGGATGTGGTGGGATCAAGTTTCCGGAATTTGAGGGTTCCATAGGCATTTTGGAGGCTGTTTAATCATAGAAACATGGCTAGGAAATGTGCAAAATATTCAAGGAAGTGGTGCAACATTTATAATCTTTCGGGGCTTGTCAATACGGCCATGTTGAGCTCAACATGCCCCATGTTGGCAAGTTTACTCTGAAGTTGGATAGTCTGAGCCGGAAACAGTGCTAGAGACGATCATTGTAGGGTATTTGTACTGAACATGGCCGTATTGAGAACAACATGGCCCGTGTTCTTCTAATTTTTTTTTAAAACTAAAAAGCTAAAAACTAAACCTAAACATGCTATTTTTTTGTCGGAGTCAATTGCTTGACTCTAGGTTATGCTAGTTTAGTTCATGGGATGGAGGTGAAGTACCTCCGTCATGGTTTCTACGGGTTCCCCAAGTAAATTTTAAGTCGGTGATCGTTTATGTTAAAGTTAAAGTTCAACGATTCCATTCTCTACTTCTTTGACTGTGAAAGGTCTGGACCATCTAGACTTCAATTTTCTGGGAAATAAACGAGGGCGAGACTTATATAGTAGTACCTGGTCACCTGCTTTGAATTGTATTTCACCTTTTAGACATGCATCGTGAAGTCTTTTTGTCCTTTCCTTTTAGATCCTTGAATTGTCTTATGCTTGCACCCTCAACTCTTCTAGCTCTTGTAATTGCATGAAACTATTTTTCCCAGTGGATTTCAGATCAAGGTTGATGGTTTTAAGTGCCCAATATGCTTTATGTTCGAGCTCGACTTGAAGATGACATGTATTTCCATATACCAATAGGAGTTTTGTAGGCAGTACGGAAAGCCCACATAGCGTCGTCTCAGTCTCTGAGAATATGACTAGCACTTTTCCCAAGGATTCATTTGATACCCCGATTGGTGACTTCCACCTTACCACTTGTTTTCGGGTGATAAGGTGTAGCGAGTCCATGATGCACTCTGTATCTTGCCAATGCTTTCTCCATTTGTGTATTGAAGAAGTGTGTTCCTCGATCGCTTATAAGTGCTTTGGGAGTACCGAAACGAGAAAATAAATTTATCAGAAATTGCACCACCATCCAAGCATCATTAGTGGGTAACGCTTGGGCTTCAACCCATTTTCGCACATAATCTACTGCAACTAAGATGTAACGGTGACCAAATGATATTGGAAATTGTCCCATGAAGTCGATGCCCCGAACGTCAAATACTTCGATGTAACACCCCGCAACCGCAGCGGAAACGTAAACGGGATGCAACAGACACCTCTGATATCAACCACATTGTTTATAAAGAAAACTGAATACATTAATATACTTCAAATTACATTATCTTGTATTTCATTACCGTCTAGGTGATACACACATCATACAATACGATACACAATTCTATTTGTTATAATGTATCCTAACATCCTGCACGCAAATCTTACACACATCAAGCACTTAGCACGTAAGCAATCACTTCATCTTAATTGTACCTGAAAAGCATGTGAGAAAACGGGTCAACTACGAATAGTTGGTGAGTTTCACAATTCGAGTAAACCATGATAAATCATTATCATAAAATAATATTATTATCGATGTAATTATGCTGAGCCCACAAGTGAAACCTCTGACTATCACTCACAACCCCCGTGGCATATCCCCCGCCCACGGACCCGTGGCATATCCCCCGCCCACGGAACTGCCCCAAACCGCTATGCCTAACATTACATAGCAAAATAAATATAACACCCAATATAGACATGTGCAACTGGCTGGGAAACATCAGCAAATCCATGCCGGACCAGTTGGGTTTGTCAGACCAATAGTACTATCCACACTCTACCGGCTTTCAGTTAATCACTCGTGTTCCGGGGCCTTAGAATGTTAGCAACTCAGACAATTACCATCTTAGTACATTTCCGTACGATTCCCGTACAATAAAATATATGTAAATCCACGCAAATCCATGCGTTCAGTATGTATTTAAACATTTCAGTAATAACATGCTTCCGCCCCGAGAAACTATTTAAAAACAATTCAGAAAAAGGGGCTCGTGAAACTCACCTTAGCACATGCAAGCAGGTAACAACAATCACTATCAATTAACACGTCCAATCTGTAATATGATCCCTACGATCGTTATTATACACTTATTGTTTATATAATCTTTTAACCGTATCAACTGGTACATCTGGGGACACTGTTAACCAAGTACTGTACCTGAAATACTTCTCCGGACTCAGATTGTGATATCGTTTAGAGTTCCATGGTCACAATTACTATTAGTCGTTTTTCTCGTTTTGCGTGCCTAACACGGTTATCCGTTTTTATGTTTCAAAAATGAGTTTGGTCACACACGACCCGAAAATAGTGGTTGACTGATAATTTAATTAAAGATGTGAAATTATAGCTCGGTTTAGACGTCCCAATTGGCCGCGGTACCCGTTTCCGTCTTTGGCGTACCGGAAACTGTTAAAATAGGTTAAAATTACTCAAATCATCCGAATTATTTTCGAATGATTCATTTTTACTTGTTTAACTCATTTATATGAAAATAGTCCATTTTTAGGGTTTTTATTCACCAGTCAGCTCGCTTAAGCGAACTTTACCGGTTCACTCGTTTTAAGCTTTAAAAGTTTGTTTTTACACAAATAATTATCCGTTTAATCTCGGATCTTGAAATTTTGTACAAAAGACTTTTTGACAGTGGGGAATTTTATAAAAATATTTCCAGAATTAATTTTTATATTTCAAATTTATTTATCTATTTTTAAACACCATTAAACACTAAATATGTCGTAAATCCAAACGATCTTAGAAAAATCCCAAATTTCTCCTGGATGTCCCCTGCCATCCACATAGTCCCCTGTAATCTTTCCAGAACCAAAATCTTCTTTTACATGCCATTTTCACTAAAACCGAGCTAGAAAACCCTAGAACTCGTTTAACCGAAAAGCCTACTTAGACTTCTCCAACTGACCTCAAATTTTGTGTGTGACTTATACATGATATAAAAAGCTTATCTGCAATTTTCCAGAATTTTTCATGATATTTAACTATTTTTTTCACCATTTTTGGCCAAAACCGAGCATTAAATTCACCAAATATTCATCCTTTTTCCAAAAATTACCAAAAATTCACAAAACTCTTATTTTCATGTGTAGAACATCCCTGTAAAATTTCATGACCTAACTCTACACGTATCACAATCTGTCCAAATATCCCAAAACCGAACAGAACCGAATATACCTTTCGTTTTCCGCCACTACAAGCTACAAACTCGTCTTTCCGCCTTATCTACCACTAAATACAGAACCTACAACCAACATACCACAATATCAAGCAAGTTACACTCACGATCAAGCCTCTTACACTATAGTTTCGGTTATGATTCAAAAACAAAGATTTAAACCGTAAAAATTCGTTTTTGGTTCGTTTAACTCCTTTCTTGGACCAAGATCCCTTGTATAACCCGTATACATCACTTGATCATGCAAGAATCGGTTTTCATCTTTGAAACCTCATTTTCTTGCAAACAAACTCAAGAAACGAAGATGAACACGTGATTAACTAGATTCTTTACCTCGGTTTTCTTGCAAAAATCTCGGTTTTTAGTTGATCTTGCGGAGAGGATTTGAAGAACTTGAATATGTTTGTTGTAAAAAGGAAATGAAATGGAGTTTTATGGGATGGATGGTCCGATCGGCTTGGTTAGGGGGTGGGGTGGGACCCACCTCTCCATTCTAGGCCACACATTTGGATTTTCGTAATCCGGATAATGTTTTGGATAATCTGGTTCAGTTCGTTTTTCGGCTAAATGTTTAATTCGGCTTAAAACGAGGCTAAAACGGTCGTTTTTAGGCTTAAAAATGAAATTTATATAAAACCGATTTAAAAACTTTAAAAACTTAAACCATGACATTTATTAACTTAAAATACCATGTTATTAATAATTGCGCATCTTTTTCGGCTTGATCGATTGTCTCTTGCTCGGTTTGGTATTAAAGGTTTCGTTTAATGTACCGACGTACCATTAAATCGAAATTCTTTTTCTGTGCTTTAATTCACTTATCCCGAAGCTTTAATACTTCGTAAACATCACTAAATATCATATATCTCGTCTATAATTGAACCCTCGATTCGTTCGGGTTTCAATAATTATCGATCGATTAATCGCATATTCAATGCGGTGAATTATATATTCACGTACAATCAATACAACGAACCATGTATTCTCGTATAATTACTATGGTAACTCATGTACCCGACATTAAATATGACGTAACTATCGTCTACCGGTTAGGGTATACCGGGTTTCGTCGGAATCGTTACATTCGCAAACTAGAATTGCTATTTGTAGCATTTCGTCTTTGGATGAGATGTCACTGGCACGCTCGCATGCATCGCATGAGTGAACCATTTCATATGCTTCTCGAGAAAGTGTAGGTCAATAAAAGTCGGCATTGAATACTTTCTTTTTTGTTGTCAATGCTCCATGATGACCTCATGCTAGTCCTTCATGACATTGTTTCATAATCTTGTGTGTTTCGTCTCCATACACGCATCTTCGAATGATATGATCAGCTCCTATGCAGAACAAGTAAGGATCTTCCCAAAAATAATGCTTGACATCAGAGAAAAATTTCTTCCTCTGCTGAAAGGTCATTAATTTTAGAACGATTTTGTAGGCTGTGTAATTTTCGATGTCAGCAAACCAAGAATGATGTCATTCACGAGTTTGGATATTGAAATTCAATGGGGGGGGGATTGTCATTTATATTAACCCCCGACATTTCTTGTGAAACTGGGCATTCTAGATGAGAAACATGATCTGCTACAACAATTTCAGCAGCATTCTTGTCCTTGATTTCAGTATCGAATTCTTGTATAATTAATATCTATCGGATCATACAGGGTTTAGTATCTTGTTTTTTAAAGGACTAGAAAAGAACGAAATTTGACAAAAGCAAATATTAGGGCCAAAATCTCCTTCTTGGTAGTTGTAATTCTCTTGAGCATCATTGAGAGTTTTGCTTGCGTAGTAGATTGGATGAAAGTGCTTATCTTTCGTTTGTCCTAGTACTTCTCCAACTTCAAAGTCACTTGCATCACACATGAGTTCAAATGGTAGTGTCTAGTCTGGAGCTACCATAATTGGAGCTTACCCTTCAAAATTTGGAATGCATTAAAACATTGTTCGAAGAATATAAATGGAGCATCCTTTTCAAGAATTTGTGTCATTGGTCAGGCTATTTTTGAAAAGTTCTATATGAAACGACGATATTAACCCGCATGGCCAATGAAACTTCTAATGGATTTAATAGATGTGGGTGGTGGATGTTTGGAGATGGTTCTACTTTGGCTCTATCCACCTCTAATCCTGCTTGAGAGATCTTGTTCCCAAGAGCAATGCCTTCTCTAACCATAAAATGACATTTTTCCCAGTTTAGCACAAGGTTGGCTTCCTGACATCGTGCTAACACCCTTTTTAGATTTTGAAGATAAAGATTAAAGGAATCACCAAATATGGAGAAGTCATCCATGAAGACTTACATTGAATCCTCAATCATGTCGTGAAAGATAGCTACCATAAAACGTTGAAAAGTAGCTAGAGTATTACACAACTCAAAGGGTGTTCTCGGTAAGCGAATATGCCATAGGGGCATGTGAATGTTGTTTTCTCCCGATCTTCAGGTGAGATAGGAATTTGAAAAAAACCAAGGAATTCATAAGAAAGCAATAGTACATCTTCCCTGATACACGCTAAAGCATCCACTCAATGAACGGGAGAGGAAAATGATCTTTCCTAGTGGCATCGTTGAGTTTGTGATAGTTGATGCAAACTTTCCATTATGAAGGCTCCGATTGAAATCAGCTCAATCTTGTCATTGGTGACTACCATCATTCATCCTTTCTTTGGGACTACTTGAACAAGACATTCCGATGGAGAATTGGATATGGGATAAATCAATCCCGCATCAAGAAGTTTGAGAGCTTCCTTCTTTGCCACGTTTTGCATATTTGGATTTAGACATCTTTGTGTTGTATTCCATTGGAATCTTGTAAGTGCAAAATGACGGGCTGATGCCTTTGATATCCATGATTTTCCAAGAGATGGCTTTCTTATGAGACTTGAGATCTTAGAGTAGTCTTTTGTTCTCGTCGCTCGAAAGCTCGGAAGAAACTATGGCATGTAAATGAGACTAGCCTTCAAGGAAAGCGTACTCAAGGTGTTTGGGTAATTCCTTGAGTTCTAAAGTAGGAAAATCTTTGATAGAAGGTTTAGCTTTAGGTTCTAAATCTCTGCCTACTGCTTAGAATGTCTCCATCAAAATGCTTTCTTCTTCCTTCTCTTGACAAACAACTTGTTCTTCTAAATTAACAGCATATGCGTTCTCTTCAATCAGTTGTGTGTTGCATACTTCTTTTTCAGTTGTTTTTCATATATGACAACTCACTATTGACTCACACGTCTAGGAAGTATGTGGATTCATCGGTGTAATGCATTTCTTTCAATGATTTGCCTATGTCGAAAGTTACCTCCTCATCCTCTACCCTGAGAGTGAGTTTGCTAGTGAAAACATCTATGAGTGCTCTAGCGGTAGCTAAGAACGTTCTTCCTAGGATAAGGGGTATAGAGTTGTCTTAATCCTTGTCTAGAATAATGAGGTCGACTGGAAAGACAAATTTATCGGTTTTCACTAGCATGTTTTCAACTACGTCTCTTGGGTATATCAAGATAGGCTAGATGAATGCTCATACAGGTTGGAGTAGGTTCTTCAATTCCTAGCTTAGAGAAAACTGTATAAGGAATTAAGTTGATGCTAGCTCCTTGGTCAGCTCAGGCATTGCTAACAAATAAGTTTTCTATCAAACAAGGGATAGTGAAACTTCTAGGGTTAGTCCTCATCTTTGGAAGCATGTTTTGGAGAATGGAGGAGCATTCTTCACTAAGTATCACGTGTGATAGTTCTTCTAGCTTCCTTTTGTTTGATAGAACTTTGTTCAAGAACTTAGCATATTTTGGCCTTTGGGGTATGGCTTCTTTGAATGGAAGGTTAATATGCAGTTGTTTAAAGAGTTCTAGGAATTTGCCATATTATGCCTTCATAGTTTCCTGTTTTAGTCGGACTAGATAAGAAATTGCTGGAACATATGGTTTCATAGGTTCTTTGCCATGCTTAGGAGTAACTGGTTTCGGTTTATCAATGGGTGTGTCAAGAACCTTAGTCCCACCTTCAAACTGGATTGGTGTGACTAGTGAGCTGTTTGTAACAGTTATGCCACTTCTTAGGGTTATGGCATTGGCTTGCGCATTTGGGTTAGTAATGTTGTTAATAGGGAGTCCTCTAGGGTGTCTCTCAAAACGTAAATAGGCTAACTGACCTACTTGGTTTTTCAATGTTTTGTAAAGAAGCCTTCTGGTTCTTTAAATCCACTTCAGTTTTTAGGAATCGGTCTTCGGTCAAATTGTTTAAAGCTTTAGTACTTGCAATGAGCTGCGTCAGAAGAGTGTCCACTGTAGATCCACCATTTGGTTGTTGGATTGTACTTACACCTTGGTTCTAGTATGGAGGTTTAGATTGAGAGGGTTGATTTTAACTGAAAGGTCATTTATCAAAACCAGGTAGAGCTTGATTGTTGGCTCCATCCCTCCAACTGAAGTTAGGATGATTTCTCTAACCGGGGTTGTAAGTGTTTCCTTACATTTTATTCTATTGGCTTACAAAATTGCATTCTTCGGTGGTCATACTTTGGCTGTATTTACAAGTCATACTTTACTTTTCTTTGATCAGCTCATGCTGAAGCTATTCAAATTTCTTCGAGAGGACCTCAAAATGTTCAGAGATAAAGGTACTATTATCGACATGGTGTATGTCTGTGTCTGATGGGCTTAATCAAGGTGGATTATAGGAAAAGCTTTTCTTGGAAGCTTTTTCCAAGATCTCGAATGCCTCATCAAGAGATTTGGTACCGAGATCCCCACCAGCAACCTGATCGATTACTTGTTTGTTTTGGCTAATTTGAGTGTCGAAAAAAGTTTGGACTTGAAGCGACTTGTTCAATCCATGGTGCGGACATCATCAAAGAAGGCTCTTGTATCTCTCCCATGTTGAGAGTGACTCGTCTTCATCGGTCCGGAGTTCGTTGATGTTGGCATGATACTTGACAGTTTTGTCAGGTGGAAATTAATTTGAAGAAATTGCTCTACTATCTTATTCAAGTTGGTGATAGAGCCTGATGGTAAAGATTCAAACCATTCCAAGGCGTGGCCTCAGAGCAAAAATGGAAATAGTTTAAGTCTCACTTGATCTCTGGAGCAATTTTGGAGTTTGAAAGTTCCACATATTAGAAGAAATCGGGAAATATGAGATAAAAGATCTTAATAGAGAAGTCCATGAAATTGGACAGATTTTTCAATCATATGAATGGTGCTAGATTTGATTTCGAAGTTTCCAAGAATTTCGGGTGGCGCAACGCTATTTCCATATCCGTCGAGTTTCAGCTTCCAATATTGTCTCATGTTTAGCTCGTTGTCTAGTTATATCATCGTAGGCTCTTCTTGGGTTTCCTCGGTTGTTGTATTTCCTTCTTGTTCGTCCTTAGCTCCTTCGGTTGCTTTTCGGGCCCGAGCACGTGTTCTAAAGTGAAAGTGGTGTTCGGTTTCAGAAAGTGGTGAAACGAGTTCGGGTGTAGATGTAGAGGACATACACTAACTAGGAAAGTAAAAAAGATCTAATAGCCTAATTCAATCTAAGTTAAGGTAGGTAACTTATAAAACCAGAAAGATAAGAGTAAAAATAAAAATATATATAGAAAAATATGTTTGTTCTTTTCTTGAGAAGTTATTAAATATATACAATATAAAGAATAGTTTTATAAATACTTGCATTCTTTGTAAAGACACATCGTATGTCCTCAACAACGGCGCCAAACTTGATGTGTCGTGTGGTGGGTATGAATATTTGTTAGTTTTTCAAAAGGTTTGTTTCATACAAAGTCGAATTTTAAATCTATAAAAATATTTTTCTTAACTAAACCACACAAATAAGCAATTCTACCTATCAAATATGTAGTATAGTATAGTAGGAACCAAGTATCGATCCACTAACACACTTGTTTCTCTTTATACTACTAAATCATTGTATTTAATTTAACCGGAAGTACACATCATAGTAGTTTTGGTTTGACAATTAAGTTTCATAAGAAATTTAAAAGCATAAATTAAAAACAATATTTTTGGATTTTATATTGTTATAGAGGCGATCAAGAATAAAAGTGTATCGTCTTGGTTACAACTTCTCTTAACTTGGTATAACAATTAATTGGTAAACATGTGACATAAGCTTGTTTTGGTAATTAAATGTGGGAATAACACATTATTCCTAAGTCTATTCCATGATAATTAAAGAAAGAGATATGCATAACTTCATGATCTTCACTAAAACATCATTTTACGTAAGCAAGTTATTTATATTAAGTATTTATGAGATAACTTACTTTAAAGATGAGATAATCCCTTATATTACTAAGGGTGTGTTTGGGATTCCTTATTTAATTTGAAAAGGCCTTTTTGTGATAAGTGAAAAAGGACTAATGACCTTCTAATAAGGAGTTTCCAAAAAAGTGTTTTGATTAACATAAGTCAATAAGTTGTATTTAAAAAGTGTTTGGTTTAACTTAGTGATGTAAATGACCAAAAAGGATATTTTTGTATAAGTGAATAAGTTGTTTTTAAAAGTGTTTGGGTGGAATGGAATGGTGGAATGGGTATTCTAAACCTATAAGGAGATAAGTTTCCAAATCTTAACTTATTGAAAACCCATCTTTTAGCCTTGATGATAAGGAGAAACCTAAAAGGCCTTATGTGTTTCAAAACATTTTATAAACATAAAAATAACTTATTGAACCTTCATAAGTCATAAGGATAGGAAAATAAGGAATCCCAAACACACCTTAAGTGAATTGTCCTTCATATTTTAAGTAAAAATAACATTTGTATTATACTTAAAATAGCAATTAAGATTAGTTAAGTTGTAAAAGACTAACTTTGAATTACCAAGTATTAACCCACATAACTCTTGGAAAATTATAGAACTCATGTAATAACCATCCAAGAGTTGCTTAAAATAGGTTATGATATACACTCACTTGACACGTTATTAACCGATTTTAGTGAATTAATATTAACAGCCTGTTTAAACAACAATGTCAACATTCCCATTTTATGATGATCAATTACTACTAATACTTCATTTGGTCCATGTTCATATTAAAATTTATGTTTTTTAACCAACCCTTACAAGAATGTCTGTTCCCCTACTTATCATCAAGCTCGGTACTTAGTGTCTCGTTTAAATTATCCAAGGCCTCACAAGTGTGGCAGTTCCCTGGCTTGTCGTCAAGCTCGTCACTTGGTGTATCTTTTAAGAGTATGTTAACATTCCTCATTAAGTGATAATTACAACATAACCTTTACTTTTTATAAACTGATCACATGTTTAACCAACATTATTAAACTTCAATTAAGATTCATTATAAAGCAAGATGATACTATGAAAGTTTAGCCAATACCAAGCATAGTGGTATACATCAAAGTATTAAATACAAACATGATCAATTTAGAATAATCTAACCAATTGGGATTGTAAATTCCAAAAGCTTAATCTCATTGATCTTCAAAGGGTGGATGGATGGGATAATTTTATTAATGGTGGTGAAAGTGAGTGGGTAAAGTTTATTAAGTGTTCCTCCAAATCAATTGAATGTGGTGGATGAGCATTCAATTTATAGGCTGGGTTGAGCTCTCAACACGGCATGTGTTGAGCTGGGCATGACCGGGTTGATCACTTTGTCTTATTGTATTTAATGCTCGCTGTCAGATGATACTGCAGAAGAGAGAACACGGTCTTGTTGACCTTTGGGCACGAACGTGGTGAGCTTGAAAGTGTCCTCTTTTTGTTTCTTCTCTTGTGCTATCAATATGGACATTTTGAGGGTGAACTTGGCCATGTTGACCTTCAGAATCTTCTATTTTGTCTTTTCTTTTTATACTTTGAACATGGGGTGTGTTGGTGTCAACACGGACCATGTTGTGACTTCTAATTTTTTTCTTTTCTTCTTCGTATATTCTTAACATGGTCACGCCTTGCTTCACCATGGGGTGAGTCCGTTTTCACTTTTTTTCTTCGTTCTTCATATACCAGTTTGTTTTATTCTTAAAGGTTATATTTACCTAAAAATATAAATTATAAACATTAGTGGTTAATTATTCTAATATAATTGCCGATATTACGCATATTTGGAGATATTTTAGTGCTGAAAAGATGTATAAATTTATATACATCATTAACCAAACAAGACAATTGAGTGGTAGTTATTCATTTCATCCATCCATTCCATTCATTCTCCCATCTCATTCCTCCTTCATTCCGTTATCCTCAACAAAAAATATAAAGTATATTACACACTTATCAGTATAGGTAATTGTTTTTTTGGTTTATCATTGGATTAAATATAAAATGTCATAATTTAAAGCTCTTTTATAATTGTGTCTTTTTCTCTCTTAATATATCTACAAATGTGTATTTATATATTATGTGTGTATAATTAAATAAAAATAAAATGGTTTGAATTTGAAATTTTCAAACCGAAACTCACAAATACGTATTCGATTCGAATTCAGATCGTATCCAATTTGAATATTTAGAAACCGAATTCAAACTTGAAATCTAATTCGATTCGAAATGATTTTCGAGTCCAATTCAAAAACAAAGCCCTTAGCAAAGTAACTAATCTATCCCTCATTTAAGTAGAAACCCTAATGCTACCCGTATTGGGCGTGGTCCTCGGGCGAATTGTGGGAGATGAAGGCGAGCACACCCCCCACCCCCAGAGAAATGTGGGGCGATAGGGGGGGGGAACCTTTTGTCGTCGTGATTATTTATAAATAATAATCTAATAATAATAAGACCGTTCCAACGGTCAAATGTAAAAAAAATAAATTTAATTTAAACAATATATATATACATATACCCTTCTTCTCCAAACCCATATCCATTTCATACACTACACATAACCATATCTTCAAAAATGAATCCTAGAAACAACTCAAACCAACCAAAACACTCATTCCCTCCTTTCGGTCAAGTCCACGGTTCGAAAAACCAACCGAACATAAACATGCAATGGAACCCGAACACCGTAAACCAACCGAACCAAAATTTTCCGTTTGGTTTGTCGGGTCCCTTGATTTCAGCTGGATCTTACTTAATCATGTCATAACTCACACAGATTGATGTGTTGACAAGTGCTATAATATAACTTATTAGCAAAGTGTACTCGGGAGTACTGTTCCTTGCTTGAGTTGAACCTTGCCCGATGTTACTTAGAGATATTCCATTTATACATCAAGCTTGCTCGGACCATAATTATTAAAGAATACCTTGCCCGATCTTCCAATCACTTGGCTTCATGGACTTGGTTAGCCAAAAGCTTACTCGGGAGTGAACTCTACTTGGCTATAAAGAACAGACTTGCTTGACAAAGTGAACCTTGCCCGGATCTACATAAACTAGTGAACCTTATCCGGCAATGCACTAATTTGCAAACCCTGCTCGGATATCCACTAAAGAAGACTAGTTGAAGTAAACCTTGCCCGATAGACAAAATATCGTACCCGACTAAGTAAAAGCTTGCTCGGAAGTCTAAGGTGTGCCCGGATCCATACTTAGCGAATTGTGAGGAGGTTGAGAAGATTCCAATCTTCAATGTACTTCATTTTGGTCAAATCTTTGACTCAACAATCTTCCCCTTAGGTCAATTGTTTGACTCAACAATCTCCCCCTAGATTGGAACACCTCAGCTGACCCAAAACATTTCTACAGTTACTTACACTTAGTCAAAATACACATCAAATCAAAAGTCAAATTACATATTCAAATAACATAAACAAATTACATATTCAAAAACTGTCCGAAGACATTACAAAAGAAAGCCTATTCTAGGAATTTTGTCTTTTCCATTCATTGTAGGCAGCTTGTCTTCTCATTGCTATTACAGATGCAGCTCTTTCCATAAAGATATTGAGAATTTGGTAGTGAATGTGCCCTTCTGGAATCACCAAATCTCTTATGTCCATCAAGTCTTCATTATGCAAGTAGGTCAAATCTGCATCTTTCTTGATTATAGCCAGAACTTTTCCATCAGATTTTTTCAGTACATAGTGACCTGCATTTTCTTTGTATTCTAGTTCAGCAATGATACCATTCCTTTGCACTGTGTAGTTGGGCCGTGTCATTCTTCTTTCAAGACTTATGCATGTGTTAATATTTGATAGGGGATTCCTATCTTTGACATTCATCACAAAGTCTCTTTCAGCAATGTCCATTCTCTTCAATTTTTATGTCCTCTTTGACTTGTGAAGCTGGATCGTTCTCCAGCTTCTCTTTTCTTTTAAGAATGGGAACCCCTTCTCAGCTTCAACCAATAAAAACTTTGACAGATTATTCATCTGCCTTCCAGCCATCCTACTTCTGTTTCGGTAATCATACAAGTTGAGTCTGGCCATTCTTTCAAGTTGTTCCTGAGTGTATTCATAGAAATCACTTCTCACAACTATGTCTCTTAACGATCGGCTTTCCATAATCACTTTCAAAGACTCAGTAACAGAATCAAAGTACAGTTCTCTAGGAAGATCCACATCAAATTTTGGTCTTGTTCTTTGTTGTGCAGAACTGTTTGATTCACCTCTTCCTCCTTGACCTCTTCCACCTTGTGGAAATCTTCTTGAAATTGGAGTCCTGAAAGGAATAGACTTCTTTGGTTTCCCAGGCCTTAAGTTGAAAAACTTTATGTAGATGGCCTCTACCATTTCAGTTGGAAGATTGGCAAGTTCAACAACATCTACTCCATGTTCTTTAAGTTCTAGTAACATTTTTGTCATTCCAGGAGTTTTTGCGAACCCAGCAGGCACAAATCTTCCATCTGCATAGTATCTTGGGTTCTCACCTTCTCTTAAAGCTTTTTCCCATTCAGTCTTTTGAAGATAGAAAAGGTTTTTCAGATCCTCCTTTTCCAAGACATTAAAGTATGTTTCACTCATTCCTCTTTGATTGATCATTATGTTCCTCAGAATGTTGATCATCTCTTCATTCTCCCAAAGAACAAATGGTTCATCCTCAGTTTTAGGCTTTACTTCTTGAGGAGTAGAGGTTTCAACTGATCTGACTTGTTCTTTTGTCTTCTCCCTCAAAGTTTGAATTCTTCTTTTCTTAGCATGGGGTTCATCAGTTTCTTCAGCCTGTTTGGTAGACCTTTCAGTTTGAGCTCTTTTCAGCTTTTCTTTTCTCTTCAATTTATTATACTGGTCTACCACTGATTCTCTTGATAGATGCTCAACAATTTTAGGCTTCATACCTCTCTCCAACAGGTATCCACACATTCCTCCAAACTTTTTCTTCAAAGCTTCTGTCTTTTCAAGTTTCTCATTTTCTTTTACACACTTTTCAATGACCTTTTCTCTTTCACTGTTATAGAAATCTTGAAGTTGGTCAAAGTTAAAGTGAAACAGATCCTTTTCTGAATAGTTATGCCTTCTGAGATAATCTCTGTATTTCCGTCTCTATTCTTTTGTTGCATAAGCTTCTTGATAGTATCATTTTCTTTTTCTAATCTCTGCTTCAGTTCATCATCATTCATAGCAGCCAAAGTTTCAAAGCTTATACCGAATCTACTTAACTTTATAACCAATGGATTTTTCCTTTTAGTTTCCAACACGCTCAGCTCAATGTTTGCCCTATGTTCCTCAGTCATTGTGACTTGAGGGGATACAACACTAGCAGCTTCACCTCCTTTCCCTTGATCATTCTCAGGGTCATCATCATCATCATCAGAATGCTCAGACTCATCCTCTCCTTCAGTCAAGTCATTCATTGCATCAATCTTTGGTTCATCAGAAGGTGGATGATCTGGTTTACTTCTGTTTGGCACATCAGGGACACCTTGAACTCTTTCACCTGGTTGCAAGGTTTGTAGTGGGACAGCCCTTATAGGACTAGCTTCATCTTCTGGTGTTTCAACAAAATACTTGTTCTTATCATCCCACTTGCCCCTCTTAGCAGCTCTTTCATGATCAGACTGCTCATATGTCCTCTTTCTCCTCATGTAGGTCTTGGCAAACCTATTGACTTTTTCAGCAAATTCTTCATGAAGTTTAGAAAGTCTTTCTCTTTTCGGTTAAGTGTTTCATGAGGCTCAGGAACATTCACCCTTTCTGACCAGCTGTCAGTAGGATTCTTCTTCAGATCTTCTTTTACTTGTTTAGTCCATTTCTTGGCAGCCATTGAAGCAATGGACTCACCAATTTCTTCTTCAATAATCAGACCAGTATTCAGATTGGTTGGTTAAGCAGTTTCTGATTGTTGACTTTCAGGTTGAAACTTGCTAACCACCATAGCCAATGATTTTTCAGCCTCCTCTTGCTCTCTCAGCTTAATCAAGGCTTCAATTACTTCTTGATCAGCCACATCATCAGTAATTTCTTTTGCAAGTTTGGCTTGTTTGATCAAGATCTCTTGTTCTGCAATTTCTTCAGGAGTCATGGATTGGGCTAGAATTTCCCTATCCCTTATTTCTCTTAAGATGTTCTCTTGTTCTCTCAGGGCATTAGCATCAGCAGTATCATCATCTGTAAACAACACATTTTTTTCTGAATATGCCTTAACAGGCTCTTCTACACTGACTTTTGCCTTGCCTTTCTCAATCCTCCTCCTTACATCCTCTTCATCCTCTGACTGTACATAGTCATCAATCTCCTTTTCTAATGATTCTAACTCAAGATCATACTCTGCCCTCTTGGAGCTTTCTGGTTGTTCAGTTTGAGTGATGGGCTCCTCAACAAAAGTATCTCCTTCATTTAATACTTCAGTTGTCTCAACTCCAATCTGCATGTCAGTTAAGACATCAGTAGCCATATCAGTTGCAGCTACATTCTCTACACTCTTCTCAACATTTGTCATTTCAGTCTCATTTTCTCTCTCTCAACATTCTCCTCATTAATTCTTTCTTCATTGTAATCATAATCCTGTTCACCAACATCTGATCTGTCACTATCATATTCATCATCATTAATCCTCCTCTCTTCACTACTTTCCTCTCCATCATCATAATCAATCATAATCAACTTCAAACTATCAGCAGTCTCCACAACTGTTGTAGTATCTTTAATATTCACACCTGAGACAGTAGGCATAGATTCATTCTCCCTCTGTTTTGGGGCAGCTGAGGTCTTCTCAACCTCCTGCACCAGGGCTTGAATTCTCAAGTTTGCCTGTACCAACTTCTCTAACAGCATCACATTTTCATTTGTCACCTCCTCATTTCTTTTTCTCAATTCAGCATTCTCCAACATTAAGTCCAAATTTCTCTGGAACAGGTCTGTGTTAGTGAGTGGTGTTGTGGGTGGTGATGTAGAAAAATGTTCAAACTCAGGTTGTTCTATGGTGTGAGTTTGGAAAATGGATGGTGGTGGTGATTGTGTATGAGGTGGGCTAGAAATTAATGGATCAGAATGACTTGGGCTAAATTGTGGTGGTGTTTGTTGTGTTGGGGATGTATGTGTTGATACTTCTAGTTGGCTTATGGTTAGGGTTTGAGGTGGTGTGTGAGTGATTTGGTGTGGTGGAGTTTGTGGTGGTGACGGAACAATGGGTTGGTCAATGTGTGGTGGGGACTGTGGTGGTGTTGGAATAGGTTGTTCTGTATGCTCAAGTTGTTCCCCCTGATCAGGTGCAACAATGTCTATAGCTACTCCAGCTCCTCCATCATCTCCATCAACATTATCATCTCCATCATCAGAGTCATCATCATCACTCTCAACATCATCAACTTCTTCCTCCTCTGAGCTTAACTCAGGCACTGGCATTATCTCTAAGTCATGGTTTAACAACCATGGCAGAATCTCAAAAGAAACTTCAGCATTGAATCGATTGGCCACACCCGGATTCTTAATTCTCTTGTAAGTGTCAGGGTTCTGGAGTAGGTGGGTTATGCCAATAGTAGGTAGATCTTGCAATTCTCTGTTGAAGATTATCTGTAGAAACCTTGGATACTGCAAAAATCTATCTACCTCAGCCTTCTTTAAATTTTCCACCATGCCTTCAAATATCATCTTTAAAAAGTTAAAAGGCAGATCATATACAATACCAACAGTGGCATTAGCTAGAACACAACTCATCAGAGTCCATGACCCCTTCCGTGGAGAAAATCCTTGTATCACATGGTGTATCAAAAATCTGTACAACATAGGGAACATTCCATTTTGAATTTTCCCCTCATGTACTGTCCTCTGATATCCCATCGTCTGTTCAAAAATTCTCATCAGGTGATCAGTATTAAAGTTTATATAGTTATGACCATCATCGCGTAACTGCAAGCAACGTCTAATCATTCTTTCAGTGACTTGTATCTCTTGTCTTGCAACCGTTGCTTCAATTCTCCGACCATTAACATCATCAACCAGTCTTGCAGATCTCCAGAAATCCAATGAATGATTTATGTAGATAACAGGATTTTCAGTGAAAGCAAAGCTGACATTTGATCGAGCCATCCAGGTTATCATTGGTGCCACTGGCTCGTTGTCAGGTGTGACTTGTAAAAGTGCACACATATTGTGTTTCTTCTCAAAAGCATACTTAGGTTGAAATTGTAACACCCCGCAACCGCAGCGGAAACGTAAACGGGATGCGACAGACACCTCTGATATCAACCACATTGTTTATAAAGAAAACTGAATGCATTAATATACTTCAAAATTACATTATCTCGTATTTCATTACCGTCTAGGTGATACACACATCATACCATACGATACATAACTCTATTTGTTATAATGTATCCTAACATCCTGCACGCAAATCTTACACACATCAAGCACTTAGCACGTAAGCAATTACTTCATCTTAATTGTACCTGAAAAGCATGTGAGAAAACGGGTCAACTACGAATAGTTGGTGAGTTTCACAATTCGAGTAAACCATGATATATCAATATCAAAATATAATATTATCGATGTAATTATGCTGAGCCCACAAGTGAAACCTCTGTTAACCCAGAACACTTCCAATAACCTTTGGGACACTGTTAACCCAGAAACCCATTTAATAACCTCTGGGGACACTGTTAACCCAGAACACTTCCAATAACCTCTGAGAACACTGTTAACCCAGAACACTTCCAATGACATCTGGGGACACTGTTAACCCAGAACACTTCCAATAACCTCTGGGGACACTGTTAACCCAGAAACCCATTTAATAACCTCTGGGGACACTGTTAACCCAGAACACTTCCAATAACCTCTGGGGACACTGTTAACCCAGAACACTTCCAATGACATCGGGGGACACTGTTAACCCAGAACACTGTTGCGGGACCTTACAATATTAACCACTCAGACAATTACCATCTTAGTACATTTTCGTACGATTCCCGAACAATAAACAATATATATAAATCCACGCAAATCCATGCGTTCAGTAAAATCCACGCAAATCTATGCGTTCAGAATGTACTTAAATATTTCAGTAGTAACATGCTTCCGCCCCGGGAAAACATTTAAAACAATTCAGAAAAAGGGGCTCGTGAAACTCACCTTAGCACATGCAAGCAGGTAACAACAATCAATATCAGTTAACCCGTCCAATCTGTAATATGATCCCTACGATCATTACTATACACTCAATATTAATATAACTTTAATCGTATCAACCGGTACATCTGGGGACACTGTTAACCCAGCACTGTACCCGTTCTGGGGGCAAGGTTAACCCAGAAACACTTTTCCGGACTCAGATTGTGATGTCGTTTAGAGTTCAACAGTCAAATCTTCTAATAGCTTGTTTTCCCCGTTTTGCGTGCCTAGCACGGTTATCAAATTTTATGTTTCAAAATGAGTTTGGTCACACACGACCCGAAAATCGTTGTTGACTGATAATTTAATTAAAGATGTGAAATTATAGCTCGGTTTAGACGTCCCGATTGGCCGCGGGACCCGTTTCCGTCTTTGGCGTACCGGAAACTGTTAAAATAGGTTAAAATTACTCAAATCATCCGAATTATTTTCGGATGATTTATTTTTACTTGTTTAACTCATTTATATGAAAATAGTTCATTTTTAGGGTTTTTATACACCAGTCAGCTCGCTTAAGCGAACTTCACCGGTTTACGCGTTTTAACTTTAAAAGTTTGATAATTAGCACGATTAATTATCCGTTTACTCTCGGATCTTGAAATTTTGCACAAATAACTTTTTAACAGTGGGGAATTTTATAAAAATATTTCCAGAATTAATTCTTATATTTAAAATTTATTTATCTATTTTTAAACACCATTTAAACACTAAATATGTCGTAAATACCAAACGATCTTAGAAAAATCCCAAATTTTTCCTGGATGTCCCCTGCCATCCACATAGTCCCCTGTAATTTTTCCAGAACCAAAATCTTCTTTTACATGCCCTTTTTACTAAAACCGAGCTAGAAATCCCTAGAACTCGTTTAACCGAAAAGCCTACTTATACTTCTCCAATTGAACCCAAATTTTTTGTGTGACTTATACATGACATAAAAAGCTTATCTCCAATTTTCCAGAATTTTTCATGATATTTAACTATTTTTCACCATTTTTGGCCAAAACCGAGCATTAAATTCACCAAATATTCATCCTTTATCCAAAAATTACCAAAAATTCACAGAACTCATATTTTCATGTGTTTAACACCTCTGTAAAATTTCATGACCTAACTCTAAACGAGCAACAATCTGTCCAAAAACACATACACCGACATAAACCGAATATACCTCGTTTTCCGCCACTACAAGGTACAAACTCGTCTTTCCGCCTTATCTACCACTAAACACAGAGCCTACAAACAACATACCACAATACCAAGCAAGTCACACTCACGATCAAGCCATTTCTTTCATGGTTACGGTTATGATACAAAAACAAATATTTAAACCGTAAAAATTCGTTCTTGGTTCGTTTAACCCCTTTCTTGGACCAAGATCCCTTGTATAAACCGTATACATCACTTGATCATGCAAGAATCGGTTTTCATCTTTGAAACCTCATTTTCTTGCAAATAAACTCAAGAAACGAAGATGGAAACGTGATTAACTCGCTTATTTACCTTGTTTTCTTGCTAAAAATTCTCGGTTTTGGATCATGACCTTGAGAGGATTGGAGATTGTTGGATGAGTTTGTGTGAAAAAAGAAAAATGAAGTGGGTTTGTGGGGGTGGTGGTCCGATCGGTCTCTTGGAGGGGTGGGGTGGGACCCACCTCTTCATTTTAGGCCACATGTTTGGATTCTCGTAATCCGGATAATGTTTTGGATAATCTGGTTCAGTTCGTTTTTCGGTTAAATGTTTAATTCGGCTTAAAACGAGGCTAAAACGGTCGTTTTTCGGCTAAAAAATGAAACTTATATAAAACCGACTTAAGAACTTTAAAAACTCAAACCATGACTTTCGTTAACTTAAAACATCATATTATTAATAATTTCGCATCTTTTTCGGCTTGATCGATTGTCTCTTGCTTGGTTTGGTATTAAAGGTTTCGTTTAACGTACCGACGTACTATTAAATCGAAATCCTTTTTCTGTGCTTTAATCCACTTATCCCGAAGCTTTAATACTTCGTAACATCACTAAATATCATATATCTCGTCTATAATTGAACCCTCGATTCATTCGGGTTTCAATAACTATCGATCGTTTGATCGCATATTCAATACGGTGAATTATATATTCACGTAAAATCAATACAATGAACCATGTTTTCTCGTATAATTACCATGGTAACTCATGTACCCGACATTACATATGACGTAACTAACGTCTACCGGTTAGGGTATACCTGGTTTCGTCAGAATCGTTACAGAACTTCTTCTTCTGCCATATCTGAACAACACAATCAAACATATTCAAAATGAAATTAGTCATAAAGTTCAGTACTTTAAGTAATTTCAAGGTATAAAGATGAAGAGGAAAGAGAAAGAAAAATCATCAAGAACCTGTTCTTCGACAAGTTTATAACCTAAACACATAAACAGAGTATTAGTAATCAGATACATAATCAAAGCCCATTATAGTCTAATCGTGGTCGGAAAACACATTAATGTTGCTTACCGAGTCGGAATTAGAGGGCTAATTCAAGTTTGGGTTTGGATTGAAGTAAAATGCGATTAGTCGGTTAGGTTTCTTTGAGAGTAAGCAGTTTGCAGTGGAAGGAGAGAGAGGGAAAAATAATGTTGAAAATTTTTCCTAACTCCCTCTTATATACCTTTTGAAAGTGGGTTTTAAATGCTTTTTGTCGTTTAGCATTAGCTGTCACACATTAACATTATCCACTTGATATATTAAAACATTTCTTTACCCTTTTCGTAAACCTTACTCGGAAAGTTTTAACATATAACCAAAGTCTACTCGGTATATTTCCACTTACACAAAGCTTACCCGGTCAAACCTTGCTTGAAAAAAAATTTTCATTTTGAATATACAAAGTTTGCCCGAATCCTTCTATTTATAAACCTTGCTCGATCAAGCTAATTTATTTAAAGTTAAGAAATAATGAAGAAAGCTTACCCGAAATACTAGATTTCTTGAGAACTTAATCACAAGATAAATAATCAAGTATAAACATGAAATAAACATCCTTACTAGGAATCAATCAAGACACCCATATAGATTTCTCAAATTCAAATTAAAAACTTAATCTAGCACAAACCCTATCAGAATAAGAATCATATTCAATCAAGCATATAAAAAAACATATTTAATCAAGTATACTTGGAACCATAGTGTGCTCGAGCAACCTTTCAAGAGAATAGTGTGTCCGAACAACTTTCTAATGCAAAGTATACCCGAATAACCTTCATATAGTACAAAGTGTGCCCGGAAAAGGATTTCTAGCAGACAGTGTACTCGGAAAGTTAAGTTTTGAAATTACCAAGTATATTGAGGGAACAAAAGTGTACCCGAAATATAAAGTGTGCCCGGAAAACAAAGTTTGCCTTAAAACACTTGTAATTTCAAAGAAATCATAAACACACATATCACAGAGCATGCTAGGAATGAAATTAAAACACATAAACATTTAAGTGTGCTATAGTCTAAAATTTCAAAGAGCTTGCCCGAAAATCCTATGTTAGCACTAAGCTTGCTAGGATAAACACATTCAATCATCAGGTATGCCCTTACTCGAGGGAATTTCAACATGTCAAACCATACCCGAAAATGACAAACTTAAATAATAATATCTAAGTGTGCCTGGAAAGATTAACAAACCTTTCCTAACAACATATTCACATAAATCACAAAGCTTACTCAGTGTACTAACTTAAGTTCACAAAGTTTGCTTGAACTCACAATCAGCATATAAAATGCAAAGATTTCCCGAAACAAGAATGTCTTGTTAAAAGATAGCTATACCACATAATCATCTCAAGACTTCAAGCTTGCTCGGGAAATGAGTACAACAGTGTACTCTACCCGGAAAGTGTAAATACTTCAAAGCATGCCCGAAAATCATAAACTTAGTCAAAAATGACTAAGCTTGCCCGGAAAGGTCATAAATCATCAAACCTTACCCGAAGTAACATATTCAAACATATTCAACTGTTTTGTGCCCGGAAAGGTTATAAAACATCAAACCTTACCCGAACTTACATATTCAGCCAATTAAAGGCAAAATGCAACACTTTTTGACTTAAACCACTTGTCAAAATATATTTTTCATTAAAGATCATAGTTTAAGAGCAAATGGTGCATTTAGAGATCAAATTTCAGTTATATTTCTCTTCAAAACAGTTTCTTTCATTTTCTGAAAAGATCTCAAGAATGGGATCATATTGACTAAGTAGCTTTCTTAATACTTCATTCTCAGCATTATTATGACAACATAGATAGGTTAACAGTAGGTATAAACTTAGCATGAATTTCATTTCTTTGGTGATATGATTAAGGTTCAATTTAAGCATAATGCATTAATGGTCAACACTGTGCTATGATGCCTCATATCTCTTCTCAAAGCTTATTTGGCTTTCCCCAGATCACCCCAATTTGACTCCAACCTCCTGTATTTGGTCAAAAATTGTTTTTGTATGACAGAACTTATTGTATTTTTGTATTTTTTGAGATTCAAACATATATAGAGGTTGAACGGTGGACTTACTGTTAATAACATGCCATTCATTCAAGATGAGACTGATTATGTCAACATCTTTGTAGTTCTTTGTTGTTACCCTCTTGTTTGATAAAATATTTAAAACACTTATCAACTTTTGGTTGATTTATTCATACTTCCCCTTGTTTTTGATATTTTCTCAAATTTTCTTAAACTTTGTTCTTTGTCATATTTAAAGATGCTTCATTTTTTGGTTGACCAAATAATAACAGTCTCGTGTATGACTGGGTAATCACTTTTCTGCCTATCATTCGAAGAGATTTATCTTGAGACATGAAAAGACAACTATGTATCTCCACATAAAGATTAGCATATTCATTATGTTTATATCACCTTAGATTTTACATCATCATGGGAAAGCAACCATACATGTTAATGACTATACTTGGTCTTTTTAGCCTATTAAATCCATATGAGTGGCTAAGTAGTCAATGTACTATCATTTCCCATATATAACAACAGTTTAATATTCAATCACCCCAATTTCTCTTCATTGGCAGGTAAATGGCTATCCTATTTGACCACAAGTTGTCAACAGGACCAAACATACATGTGAATACATGTCCTTTCAAAGTCAGAGTTATTGACATAGTTTTAAGTGAAGGAATAAGAAACAAGTCATAATTGCCCCAAATGCATTCAGTTTTCAGGTCAATGGCTATCCTTTGAGTCTGTAGAGATTTAAGGACCAAACATACACAAGTGCATGTCCTTCCAACTGGGAAAATGACATAATTTTCAGCAAAAACAACTTCTTGAGACTTCTCTTTATAAATCCTTCTTTTAAGCTTCTTTTAAAGCTTGATCTGAATAATCTTATCATATCTCTACACCATTAACAACATGCTCATGTTTTGATCAAAATAGAGTATTTATGTAAAATTCATTGGAAAATCTTCATTTCATCATTTAATTTTGACATAAAACACATTTTGACACAAACAGTTGTAACATATTCAAATCTTAATCAAACAAGAAATCATCAAGACAAGTAGACAGTACTAACAATCAAATTCTAACTTATCTTAATAACATCATAAGATCAGATAAAGCACATATTTAAGCAATTAAGCAATGATATCAGATAAGCTACATCAACAAGTAATTCATAACAAGAACACTTATCCTGACATCACAAATGCACATTAACTGATAAACATGCAAACATATAAATCCATTCAATCATGTCAAATTTTATTTATTTATTTTTTTTACACATAATCAGTCAAAGCACATAACAGTTAACATATTTAGTAGCATACTCAAGTAACATAATTAAGAAACATAATCAAGCATATTCACTAAACATTCATTATGACCTCAACAAAATAATCAATTAGCACATAGAGGTACATAACTAGGCACACATCCTCAATCAGATCTCATCAGAGTTGATCATTCCTAGGGCTTTCAGAAGAAAGTTAAACCTGGTTCTATCAAGTGGTTTGGTGAATAGGTCAGCCAAATTGTCACTTGTATCAACTCTTTGCATTTCAATCAAACCTTTTTCACTGCAGTCTCTGATGAAGTGATGTCTGATTTCAATGTGCTTAGTTTTAGAATGTTGAACTGGATTCTTAACAGTAAAATATGCAGCAGTATTGTCAATAAGAATAGGGGTGTTCAGAAAATTCAAACCATAATCCAGCATCTGATTTTGAATCTATAGAACTTGTGCACAGCAGGCAGATGCAGCAACATATTCAGCTTCAGCAGTAGAGATTAAGACTGTTGTCTGCTTTTTGCATTGCCATGACACTAGCCTTTCACCCAAAAATTTGCATCCTCCTGAGGTTGACTTTCTGCTCATGTTGCAGCCATCATAATCACTGTCTGTATATGCAATCAGATCAAAAGCTTGGTTCTTTGGATAACAAATCCCTAAGTCTGGTCTTCCCTTCAAATATCTGAATATTCTTTTAACAGCATTCATGTGGGAGACTTTTGGACTTGATTGGAATCTTGCACACACACATACAGCAAACATGATATCTGGTCTTGTTGTAGTCAGATACATCAGAGATCCAATTTTTGCTCTATATTCATGTTCATCTACAGGCTCCCCCTTTTTCATCTGCAATCATCTTTTCTTTAGTGTCCATTGGAGTTAAAGCAGTCTTGTACTCATGACAGTTGAACTTGTTCAAGATGTCCTGCACATATTTGTTTTGGTGAATGAAGATCCCTTCAGCTTTCTGTTGAACTTGCAATCCAAGAAAGAAGTTCATTTCTCCCATAGAACTCATGTTGTATTTGGAATTCATTACCCCTTCAAACTCCATGCACATTTGTTTATTTGTAGATCAAAGATGATGTCATCCACATACACTTGTAACTGAAGCAAGTCTGATCCCTTTCTTTTGTAGAAGAGTGTCTTGTCAATGGCTCCTCTTTTGAACCCATTTTCAAGAAGATGATTTGACAGCTTATCATACCATGCTCTAGGAGCCTGATGCAATCCATAAAGGGTTTTGTTTAGCTTATACACCCTGTTTGGATACATTGGATCCTCAAAACCTGGAGGTTGAGCTACATACACCTCTTCATCAATCTTTCCATTTAGAAATGCAGACTTAACATCAAGCTAGAACACTTTAATGTTCTTTGAGGCAGCATATGCAAGAAAAATCCTGATAGCTTCAAGTCTTGCAACAGGAGCAAAGACTTCTTTAAAGTCTATTCCTTCTTCTTGAAGACATCCCAGTGCTACAAGTCTAGCTTTGTTCTTAATCACCAAACCCCTTTCATCCCTTTTGTTTCTAAAAACCCATTTGGTTCCTATTGCATATCTGTCTGTAGGCCTATCTACAAGATCCCACACATGTAGGTCTCTGAACTGTGCCAGTTCCTCTTGCATTGCTTCCACCCAACTATTGTCTTTCAGTGCTTGAGCAATGTTCTTTGGCTCTATTTGGGATAGAAAGCAGGAGTAAAGACAGATGTTTGCAATTTCAGAATGACTTTTTGTAACTCTTTCATGCAAATCACCAATGATGTTTTCAGAATGATGATTCTTTTCCACATAAGGAGTTTGTATAATCATATTTGTAGACAAATTTGTGTCAAGATTTGTTTCATTGAGCTCTGGTTCTTCAATGATCAAATCAGTTTCTGCATCATGAAATTCTGGTGCTTCATCATTATGTTGTTTTGAAGTAGATGCACCATTGTTTTCTAAGTTCAATCTTTGAAATAGTTCTTGAAATCTTGCTGTAGATACAGCTTCTTCTCCACTTGCTTGGTTGCTTGTGTCACCTTCATTCTGAACTTGATCATTCTGTACATCCTGATTGTCTTGATTGTTCTCAGTAGGATCATGTTCAACATTGTGATTGTTTTCTTGATCAGGTTCACCAGTATCACATGTGGAATTCTTCATAAAAGTATACTTCTTTTCTTTTCTAGCAACCTTCTTCCATAATTCTTCCAAGTCCAATGATTTCTTCTTTTTCTCTTCAACTTCACTGGTCTTGTAGAAAGATTCATCAAAGTCTTCAGGATAAATCTTGAAAGACCTTATTAACTTTTCATGATCAAACAGCCATGCTGCACCATCAACTGTATTGAATTGATTCTCATTAAAGATGATGTCAGATGATTCTATAACACTCAAATGGTCTTTCACATATACTTTGTAAGATTTTGAGTGTGCAGAATATCCAACAAAGAAACAATCCAGGTACTTTGTTTGACACTTGTTCAAATAGTCTCTTGTGTTCAGTAGAAAACATTTGCATCCAAAGGGCTTGAAAAACTTAATGTAAGGCTTCCTGTTGTGAAATATTTCATATGGAGTTTTATTATGCCTTTTGTTGACAAGTACCCTGTTCTGAACATATCAGGCTGTATTTATTGCTTCAGCCCAGAAAGTGACAGGCAGATTAGCATATGCTAACATGGTTCTTGCAGCTTCAATTAAGGTTCTATTTTTTCTTTCTGCTGCACCATTTTGTTCAGGAGTTCTAGGAGCTGAGAATTGTTGTTGTATTCCTTTTGCTTCATAGAATTCTTGCATAACTCCATTCTTAAACTCAGTGCCATTGTCACTTCTCATCATCTTGACTTTCTTATTCAACTTGTTCTCAATCATTGTTACACAACCTACACAACCTTTAATCAACTCTGCAGTCTCATCCTTGGTACTTAAGAAATAAACCCAAGTGTGTCTTGAATAGTCATCAATGATCACAAGAAAATATCTTTTCTTCCTTATACTTGGTACACTTACAGGACCAAAAAGATCCATGTGAAGTAATTCAAGTGCTTGATCAATTGAGTTGATGAGTTTTGGCTTATGAGTAGATTTGTGTTGTTTTCCCTTTTGGCATGAACTACAGTGATCTTCCAATTTGAATTCTCTTGTGGGTAAGCCTATGACATGCTCACCCTTAACAAGTCTGTTCATGTTCTTCAAGTTCACATGACACAGTTTCTTATGCCACAATTTTGACTCATTTTCAGTGGCTTTGGAAACAAAACATGCACCTCCTCTTGAAACAGCTTCTTTCATATTCAATTCGTACAGATTGCCATTTCTTGGTGCCATCATCATAATCATTTCAGCTGGAATCACAAACTCAGGTTTTAGAATGAAACAGCGTGAATCATCAAAACTGACTTTGTATCCCTTATCACACATTTGTGATATACTCAGCAGATTGTACTGAAGACCTACAACATGAAATACATTATCAAATGAGACTTTCCCATTTGTTAAGATTCCTTTTCCAACAATCTTTCCACCATTCTCATCACTTCCAAAAGCTACTGGACCTTCATACTTTTCTTCATAATTGACAAGAGATCTCTTGTCACAAGTCATGTGCCTAGAACATCCACTATCCATGTACCATATATCATTCAGAGGATTGGACTGTTCCTGCACATACAAAGAAAGTTTGATTAGTTGAGTGATGAAGTGCAAGCCTTATCAACTTGCAGCTCATCAGATTCAGTTTCAGACACAGCTTGGGAAGTGAGTGTAGTTGGTTCAGGATCTTCATGAGTGACTTCTAGATTATCTGAATTGTCTGTTTTATAACCACACTCTCTTGGGGTTTTAACTAGTGATGTTGAGTTCTGGTACTCAGCTGAGTCAGTGTCATACTCTTTTATCACATAGTCCTTCTTCTCAGAGTAGTCTCTCACATCAGCAACTATCTCAACCTTAATCTCAGGCTTAGGTTTCCAAAGAAAACCTTGTGGTTCATATCCATGCTTTAACAGAAACTTCTCATCACCAGTGAGTTCTGTTGGTTTCTTTCTAGATACCACATGTCTTTTTGTATTCTCACTGCTTGATGATCTTTGAGAACTATCAGATTTGACAGACTTATTATCCCTTTTTGGGATTGTTCTCAATGGTTGAGAGTCCTTCTTAACAGTTTTCACATGCTTCACTGGAGATTTAACCTTGTTAACAGGTTTGATCACATGTTTCTTGACTTTTAGTGAATGCCTTTGGCTCTCTTTTTCCAGAACTTCCTCTGCACAAGCCTTTCCCATACCCAAATATTTTTCATACTTCATTTTGTAGGCCACAAAGTCTTGTCCATACTTTGTTTCATCTAGGACATGAAAAGGCTTGAATTTAATTCTTTCATTATAGGAGTCTGTATGATGCCCATACTCATCACACTTCTTACACCAAACCTTTCCTTTGAATATTTCATGCTCTTTAGGTTTCTTGAACCTTTCACTTGGTCTTGGCTCATTGACTCCAATGGTTTTCTTGTTCTTTAGACTGTCAAAATTGATTGAGAAAGGAACAAATTCCTCAATCTTGATGTGTTTTCTTTTAGTCTTGCTTTTTACAAACACAATTTTTTGCATATTCAGTGGTTCTTCATCCTGATTTTCTCTATGTCTTGATTGTCTTTTCTCATATTCTTCCATAGTTTCCACTTCTCCAATATCAAGAACTTCATGATTAGAGAAAATAGGATAAACAGGGATAAAGTTCTCAACATTCACATCTTCTTGCACCCTTTTCTTGTTGTTCTGCTTTATCTTTTCCTATACTTCTTGGCTTGGAGGCCTTACAGCATTATAATTTACCCTCTTTCTTTCACATATGTCAAAGGACGCATGTTCTCTTTTCATTCTTTCATTATGTTTCTTCATTCTTGATGTGACTGGAGGATACTTTGGATGTTTGTCAACTGATTCTGGTTTCTTGTATCTTCTTCCTCTTTCAGCGGCTTTGATCTCTTCATCAGTGATTTGATCACTTTGATCACTCAAGTCATCTTGATCCAATTCAACAGGATCAAATTCATCCTCAGAGACTTGAACTCCAATTGACTTATCCTCTTTTACTTCTTCCTTAACCACAAACTCACCTTCTTCTTTCACTTCTACCTTCTTGTACAAATCAACAAATTCTTCTTTCTCTTGAAAGACATCTCTGAATTGTTGCAAGTATGCATCTCTTTTCTCTTTGTCAACCTTTGGCATGAAGTTGTTGTTGAATGGGGGTGGAACTTCTTTGTATTTGTCTTGATCCTTTACTCGGTTCAGAATACCACATTTGTTGCCTGTTGAAACCAAATTCTTCAAAAAAATTCAGTTTCCACTTTCAGTTTCTTCAACTAACATCTTTTTCAATCCATCTATCTCAGTGATGTATCTGGATTGAACTCTGTAACTGATCATGCAGTCATCTTCCAAACTTTTGATCTTTTCTTCACTGATCAGCTCACTTGGCTCATACCCATTGATGATACTTTGTTTCCTGAAACACTCACTTTCCAGCTTGCCCACTTTTGTTTTCAAGTCATTGATAAGTTCATTTAAATCAATAGTAGGAGCAGAGTGTACCTGAGATGATGATCCAGTCTCTTTTTCAATTATAGCCATAAATTCCACATTTGCTCTCTTGATATCATCAGCAATGTCCTCTTCATGATTGCTCCAATCAAAGTTACCTTCATGTTGTGTAGTCACTGCCACATTTCCTTGGTTTCTCAGTTGATTTTGGTTGGCTGGAACTGTGTTGTTTGGAACATTTTGAACTGCTTGAAGGTTTTGATTGTTGTTCATTTGAAAACCTTGATTCTGTTGCATACTTTGATTAAGATTATTCACTTGAGGCTGAAAGTTGTTGAAGTTGGGATTGTAGTTGTTGTTGTTTGGTCTCTGCTGCTACTGAGGCTGCTGCTAATACTGAGGTTGTTGATTTCTTGGTTGTTTATTCTGAAATTGATTCATCTGATAGTTCCTTGGCAGGTTGCATTCTCTTGCAAAATGTCCTGGCTGTTGGCAATTGTAGCAGATTGCCTTTGACTTGTCAAAACCAATCCTTTCATTAGGACCAGAAACCAAAGATCTACCAGTTCTATTATACAACCTATTACTTCTCAAGCTAACATGGCAGCTTGCCACTTCAAATCCATGTCCTCCAAATCATCAGCATCTATCTGTTCAAGATCATCTTGCACTACACTTTTGTGAATTAAATTCTTTGCAACAAATGCATTATATGACTCAGTGAACATTGAAAGCAAAGCCTGTGTATCACTGCTTTGACCATGTCCACCACCAGTGTGAGGAACATTCCCACTTGCCATAGAGGCAGAATCAGTGTCATCAATCAGCTGCACATTGAATCTTTGCTGATTTCCTTGATTACTTGTGCTAACACCAACAAATGATTTTGGAGTATCAGAATTGAGTTCAACAGGTTCTTCAATGATAGGAATCTGCTACTGATTCTTGGTAGTCAGATTACCCATTGGTGCAATCAATGCATTTGATACACTGAAGCATGGTCTTTCCTCCTTTATCATCTCATTCTCTATCATCTCTATCTCAGCAGCTTGAAGAAAACACACTACATCATCTGCTTTTAGCTCATTGAAGTTGTGCTTTGTAAGAATGAACTTGCAGGCAGTATACCATTCCTTTGGCATAGAGTTCTGCAGCTTGGTGTTGAGATCAAAATCATTCATGACATAGTCTGTGGTTCCGAGCTCATTCACAATTCCCAGAAACCTCTCTAGAATTGATTTCAACCTTTCTCCTTTTTTATACTTGAATCTTTCTAACTGCTGCTTCAATCTCTGCTTCTTGATGTTCTTGAGTTAAACATTTCCTTCAAACATCTCAAGTATTGCATCATACATTGCCTTGGCATTGGGATGATGTGCAACCTTGGTGAGTATTTCCTAAGACAGACCTAGCTTCAACATTGCTAAAGCCTTGTCATCAACCTTTCTCTCACACCAGCAGTTGCTCCCGGATTTGCACCTTCCTCAACAGTAGCTTGTGGACCATTCTTGATGGAGTTTCACATATCAACATCATTTTAGCAAACGGCTGCTTCAAACAAGACCTTCCATTTAGTGAAATTTTCATGTCCGTACAATCTAGGAATCTTGTTAGTAGACACCTCTTGTTCTTCATAACCAGACATTTTGTGAAAACAAAAGTAATTTCTTTGTCAAAAACAGAGTTTCAAAAATATTCAGATATGAAAACCAATAGTTCAGATCTGAGGTGTCTGATTCGATAAGAACAAGATTTAAATATAAAGATTAAAACTTTAAATAGAACAAGGAAGAGAAAACACCAAATGATTGTAGATCTGGAAGAAAAAAATGAAGAACAGAGCTGCTGACGTCACAAATCAATGGAACAGTGGTCTGCTTACGTCATTCTTCATCAAATCTTCAATCAGCAACAATCTTTCTAAAATAGCAGTAATCAAGCTCTGATACCACTTGTCGGGTCCCTTGATTTCAGCTGGATCTTACTTAATCATGTCATAACTCACACAGATTGATGTGTTGACAAGGAAGTTGATGACGGGTTGCTATATTTAAAAAGATATCCGTTTGTTAAAGGCGGAATCAATAACAAACATACGGTTGCTTAATAAGGATTCAATGATAACCAACACAAACAAGATTCACTCAAAAGATTTCCATTTATATAACATTCATCATACAAATAAGATAATCGATTTAGGGTTTCTTGAAAGAGGGTTTTTCCGTAAAAAGACGGCCGTTACACACAATATTCTATCTTAATAAATGTGTCTGCCTGCCTTTGTCCGTGTGTTGTGTGTGTCCTCGGCGGCGTGCCCTAAAACATTCTATTTATAGGCCTGCCAACCTAGGATAGTTGTCATTTCTTCTAGAAACCCCAAACGTAAATACATATTCAAATTACATAATCAGAAAATATTCTAAGTGTAAAACAAGTCTTCCGGGTAGGCTCTGGATAAGTAAACTTCTCCGAGTAGACTGTGTGCTCTGCCTGCCTTAGACTTGGTAACATAGAAGTGTGCTCGGGATCAGTTTCCGGGTAGACTTTACTTGAAGAGTATTTTATCAAATACTCACCGGGTAGACTTCAGTCTTCTTGACTTTTCCAAACTTTGCCTGACAAACCCTTACGAGCAACCTTGTTCTTCGATGGTCCATTTCAACTCTTTGCTATAATATAACTTATTAGCAAAGTGTACTTGGGAGTACTGTTCCTTCCTTGAGTTGAACCTTGCCCGATGTTACTTAGAGATATTCCATTTATACATCAAGCTTGCTCGGACCATAATTATTAAAGAATACCTTGCCCGGTCTTCCAATCACTTGGCTTCATGGACTTGGTTAGCCAAAAGCTTACTCGGGAGTGAACTCTACTTGGCTATGAAGAACAGACTTGCTTGACAAAGTGAACCTTGCCCGGATCTACATAAACTAGTGAACCTTGCCCGACAATGCACTAATTTGCAAAACCTGCTCAGATATCCACTAAAGAAGACTACTTGAAGTAAACCTTGCCCGATAGACAAAATATCGTACCCGGTTAAGTAAAAGCTTGCTCGGAAGTCTAAGGTGTGCCCGGATCCATACTTAGCGAATTCTGATGAGGTTGAGAAGATTCCAATCTTCCATGTACTTCATTTTGGTCAAATCTTTAACTCAACAATCTTCCCCTTAGGTCAATTGTTTGACTCAACATGGTTTTGCCAACCCGAACCTAAAGATTTATGCCAACTACGCCATGCCCCATAACCTCATGTCGGCGTTCGGTCTACCTAATCGGAGCCATAGACGATGCCGGAGACCCAGGTGGCACGGGCCTCCGGTTCAAGCCAAAAGTCGGGCCGTAAACACAAAAAAAACAACCGGATGAGCCGATGGCGCAACGTGATCCATACAAGCGACATGAAAGCAACCACCGAATATCAGAGAATGGTAGCCCAGACGCTTCAACTAGAACAAATGAAAGAAAACTACGAATCACTCAAAGCGGATGGGTTACACGAAGTTGCCGCATTATTGCAATGACGACGAGTTGAAAAAAATGAAAGGATATTATGGATATTAGTTTTTTTTGTATGTATTTTTTTAATGTTTCTTTTTTATGTTTAATGTATTTTTATTTAATTATTTAATTTAATGGCTTTTTATTTGTTTAGTTTAATTATTAAAAGAAAATAATAAAAAATAGTGGCGTGACACTGGAGGGGGCTATAACACCATTACAACCAAAAAACAAATTCATACCTAGAAATGAGCAAAATCGGTATTGGTACCATCAGTACCGATTTGGTATCGTCCGTACCGAATCGGTACCAAATTTTTGAGTTTCGGTACCTGGACCGGTATTTCCCGAATGTTTGCCTACAATCCCGGTACCATACCGGTACCGGTACCGAACCGAATATTTTGGTACCGGTACCGGGACCAAGAAATCGCAATTTTGAGGACCGAGATTTTCGGGATCGGGACCGGTCGTTACCGATACGGTCCCGATCTCATCCCTATTCATACAGTTTGCTGACTGGACGTCACGTGTCACAATTCACCCAATTTATAGCCCCTTTATTACACATAGCCTAATCATTCCTTTACTTCAAGCATTTCCTCATCCAAGAACCAGTATTCCCATCCGTCCAACCCATAGTTTATATATATAAGTTTTCTCTTTTAAGAAAATGAGGGTCCTCTAGTTTCACCCCAATGTGCATAAGGGCCGGGCTCTGTGCGTAACATTTTGCATGTTGCTTGATTAAGATCGTATTAATTATGTAAATAGGGTTGAGTTATTCTATAAATGCCAACAAAAATAAGAAGTGTGAGAAGTTATAATTAATTGACATTTGTTAAGCAGGGATAAAAGGAAAAAAGTATAAAAGTAATAATACACATTTTCTCACTCCACATGCAAATCTCATGTTAATTCCTCCATCATTTTTAAACGTTTATAACTTTTCATATGATATTTTTTTTAAAAAAATAAAATTCATCATAATAACAAACGTTTTTTTATCTTTAATATGAGTATGATTTTGTTACATAAAAAAATTACGTCATTGTGTCTTTTTTTCTTGCCATTGTGTCTTTCTGTTTGTCAATGTGTTTTTTTCGCCGTTGTGTCTTTCAACTGATCATTGTATTTTTTTTAAATACTAATAACACAGTTGTGTAATAATATGTAAATATAAAGAAAAATACCGACAAATGATCTAATACATAAACACAATGATGAATAAATATTACACAATAACCTGAAACGTAAAACATAATAATGCATACATATAACACAATGGCCTGAAACGTAAAACACAATGGTAAATACGTATAACACAATGACCTGAAACGTAAAACACAATGGAATCTACATATTACACAATGACTTAAACGTAATACACAATGAACATAATACTATTTTTCTGAACTTAAGTGAATGTTGAGCACAATGACTAAACATAATGATAAGTAGAAAAACAAATGTTGAGCATAAAGACACCATAACGAAAAAAAAGACACAATGATGTAATCTTTGCTTTAATTTTTATCTTTAATATGAATACAAATTGAAAAACACAATGACCAAAAAATATAAGACGATACGTAGAAAAACTCAATTAAAAATACAATGGACAACCAAATAACACAATATAAAAAAACCCACTAACTTTTTTTTTGTATAACAATATGATATGTATATTAAAGATATAAAATGCTTGTTATTATGGTAAAAAAAATTTCTAAAAAAAAGTTGTATGACATTTTAAAATGATGGAGGAATTGACATGCGTCTTGCATGTGGAGAGAAAAAGTTTTCATAAATGGATTATTACCTTCATTTCATTCTCATCAATTTGTATTCTGAATTAATCTCAACCATTCAATTTAAGATTGATAGATTATATTATTTCTCACCCTTCTCATTCTTTGTTGTACATTGTATTCTAACTTTACCCTAATATACTACTTTCATATATCAATAATGCATAAGCTTTGAAATTTTGATGTATCATTGAAGATGGTTTTAATTTAGTTAGAACGTGTAAGCAATTAACATGTATTTTGACTGAAATTGTGTTAATGATGTAAGGTAACTACTTTGACATATCAATAATATATACCCACGCATTTTTGATACTTCATGGAAGATAGTTTTGAATTTACTTAAAACGTGTAAGCATTAACATGGTTTTTGATTGAATTCGTATCAGTGACGTAACATAACTACTTTGATATATCAATACTACATGACCTCTTCATTTATTAACTCTGAAAGGCTATCAAATTTATATAATTATAAATTTGAGAGGCGTTGGCATTGAAGATGTACATCTAGCTTCTTAGTTTGTAAATTATTTTTATCTAATTTTCTTTTCTTTTTTATCTTTTTTTACTCTTTTGGCACCTACACTTTTCACACTTTACAAATATATCACAATGTATTTTTTAGTTTTAACTCTCAACATTTTTCCACTTTCAATTTTGGACTCATGTACTTTTCGTCTTTTACAATTTTTTTGTTTAACATTTCCGGCTAAATTTAATGAGTTAACACGCTACAACCCGTGTGTGTGTTGTTCATCGTTTTTATGTCCATTTTCCCATTTAGCGGTCCCGTCGCAACGCGTAGATGTTAAGTTGACTTAATTTTTTTTTATATATATTATGTGTTAACACGACGCAATGATCGTGTGTGCTTCAACATTTTTTACATGTGATTTTTGTTCGATTTTCTTAATGGTTAATGAAAGTTACTCACAACTGGTGAGGGGAATGTGACCGAAGGCAGTGGCGGTGATGGTGGTAACATCATGGTTTCGAGTTGAGTGAATGTGTAAATACATGGTTTTACACCCTTGCTGCAACGTGCATATAATATGGTTTTTAAGAAACTATATAGTAGTTTATGATGATTATGTTGTAAAGTTTTAAGTTTTGTTTGTAAACATTTTAATATGTAACATCATTTTTTGTAAGTTTATGTCTAAAATATGAATTGTCATTATAAATCATGTTGTTGTTTCAAAAAACATATTAAAAATATCTTGTCGTTTTAAATTATATATTTGTTTACTTGACGATTAATATATTTCTGCCCATGTCATACACAGTTCAATAATATAGTATAAAACTAAAGAAATTACAAAAGAGGACACATGCAAGGTGTAAATAGACGTGTATCACAACAAAGCGCAACAAAGATGGTACAACATCATAAGCAGGAAGAACAAATTTAGAAGCACAATCCTCCCATTTAATATATATATATATATATATATATATATATATATATATATATATATAACTAAGTCAATAAAAGTATAGGCAAAATGGATAATAATAATAATAATAATAATAACAATAAAAAGCATAACTTACCAAACAATAACAATTTACATCATCAGTATAACCAATGAAACTTTTAGCTTTCACTTTCATAGGCAATGCAATCTTAATATAATAGAGGAATAACTTTGCGTCTCCCTAACCTTCATTTACGTTTTTTACGTTTTCAAACTAATTTACGTTTTTTATGGTTTCAAACTAATTTTGGTTATTGTAATTGAGGTAAGTTGTTTGTCATGTTTATCCGGTGTTACTTTTACGTTAGAACATAATTGTCTATAATGAAAAAGTAAATATTAGTAGTGTTTAGCCGGAGTTAGTTTTATGTTAAAACATAATTTTCTATGATAACGAAAGTAAAAATTAGTAGTGCCACAAGTTAAATTGCGAGTACAACCAAACATTATCCTTTTAACTATAATAAAAAGAAGGTATCACAACTTTAATAATATAAAAATTAAATTTGTGGGTTACAAATTAATTTGATGTAAATAACCACATTTGTTATTAAATATATATCACCATGTATTATTCACGTATTTACTAGACTACCATAGTTTTAATTATTATTATTCCAATAGTGCATGTCACCGGCTTTTTCGCCGGAATATCCAATCTCTCCCGCCGGTGACCGGAATTCCGCAATCACATTTATTTTGGGGTTTTAAATCTACCCAATATTAATATTATTTTATTATAAATAAATAATTACAAGGTATATTTATTTTCACTTTGTATAAATTTATAAAAGTTAAGCTCGTAGATCTGAAGCAAATCTAATTGAATCTGATAAGGGTTTTCAGATCTTGTTGATGTTCAGTTGCCGTTAGATGCAGATTCAAGTAAGATTTATTTTTCTTTAATTCTGTGCTTAATTATTGAAATATTTTTGGGTTATTGATTATGTTTCATTTTTGCTCAGATATTGTGTTCTGATCTGGGTTATGGGTTTTTGATTACCAATTTGACTTAATTGAAAATATGTTGACTTAGATTAAATTTGGGGAAATTAAAATTAGGGCTTTTGTAATTAATCTTATAATTAACATATTTTTGAAGTTGTATTGTTAATTAAGCATCTTTGATTGGACAGATTTGATAAATTGTGTAGGCCTGGCAAGGGGGTCGGGTCAGTGAGTTCGGGTTACTGGTTAGATGAGTTTGCGTCAAAATGAGTCGATTTAAAAAGGTTTTTTTTTGGTTCAGGTTGGGACGGGACACGTTCGGGACAGAACGGGTTGTGTCATAATGGGTCCGGGTCGAAACAGGTTGATTCAAAAAAGGGTTATGTTGGTTCTGATCGGAACGGGTTTTGGTCTAAAGGAGCTCGGGTCAGAAAGGGCTGATTTAAGAAATGGTATAAAAGGAGAATTTCAATTAATTTGACTAGAATTCCTTCATTCTGACCCGTTTGAAACATAACACCAATCTATTCTGACCCGTTTCATTAGATAGGGTTGTTTCAATCAACTCACTCTGACCTGTTCTATGAAAAATAGTCACCCTTATCAACCCTGTTTTGAATAGGTGGGTCAAAATTGGCAGGCGTAATGCCTGTTAATGATTATGTAACTTAATGTATGAATTCTTACTATTTTCTTTACAAATTTTGTATACATTTATAGTTTCGTAACTTTTTATTGGCATATTTATTATTACAGGGTTAAACATTTGAAATGGATCCAACGATACAAGAAGCACTTAGAGCTAAAGAGAATGCAGAGAAGTTGTTTTTAGTTAAAGATTTTTCGGGTGCCAAACAATATGCGTTACGGGCTCAAACATTATGCCCTCAACTTGAAGGCATATCTCAAATGGTGGCTACATTTGAAATACACGCAGCTACCAACACAAATAATAATCAAGAAATTGATTTCTATTCGGTTCTTGGATTAGACCCGTCAGCGGACAAATCATTATTAAAAAAACGTTACAAAAAAATGGCGGTTCTTCTTCACCCTGATAAAAACAAAACGGTGGGGGCAGATGAAGCATTTAAACTTGTATCTGAAGCGTGGGCCGTGTTATCTGATAATGTGAATAGAAGTTTATATGATGCCAAAATAAATAATCACTTGTCTTCTGCATTGCATTCTGAGACTGTAAGGCTTGACACCTTTTGGACGGTGTGTACCTCGTGTCGGGTCCAATACGAGTATCTTAGAAAGTATGTTAATAAACGGCTTTCGTGTAAGAACTGTCGAGGGGTTTTTGTGGCTGTTGAGACGGGCACGGCTCCGGTTACTTACGCTCCATGGTCATATACGTCTGAGAATGGTTATTCAAACCATGCGTATAACATGGGCCCATCAGTATGTGTTACTGGAAATGGGTCGGCGGTTGTTCATCCGACACAAGGGTACAAGTATGGAGGATCCGGGTCGTTTCAGTGGAATACTAATCCAGCTTCGTCCACTTTGGATCCTAATGGTTTGACTTTTAAATCGGTCAACACGAGTAGGCAAAAAGTGAGACTAAACGCAGGTCCTAGTGAGACCGTGGGTCCCAAGATGGGTCGGCCTCCCAAGAAAAGAAAAATGGAAAATGGGGAAACGGCTTTGAAAACCGAACTGGATTCGGTTACAACTAAGTTAAATGGAAATGGCGGAAATGATATTTTAACGAGACAATACGTTGTTCCACCTGCGATTGATGCAAGAAAATTGTTAATCGATAAAGCGAGGTCGGTAATTCTTAACAAGTTGAAAGAAATGAAAACCGATCCCGCTTTGAAAGCTGGTAACAACGGAAAACCGCTTAAAAAAACGAGCTCAATGGCGATAACGGTTCCAGATCCCGATTTTCACGATTTTGACGCGGATCGATCCGAGGAAGCGTTTAAGTCTCGACAAATATGGGCTATATACGATGAAGAAGACGGGATGCCTCGTTTATACTGTCTGATTCGCCAAGTCATCTCGGTCAAACCGTTTCAACTTCACATCACGTATTTAAACTCATTACCCGATGCCGAGTTCGGGTTTAACAAATCGTGTGGAAGTTTCAAGGCAGCCCATTCGGTCTATGTTGACCAAGTCAACATATTTTCCCATCTTTTGGGCCGAGAGAACACAGGCCGAGGTGGGTGTGTTAAAATTTACCCGAAAGGGGGCGATATATGGGTGGTTTATCGAAATTGGAAAAAAAAAAGTTTGAAAAAAGCTAAGCAGTATGAAATGGTGGAGATTCTTGAAGATTATAATGAAAAAGTTGGAGTTTGTGTGACACCTTTGGTTAAATTACAGGGGTATAAAACTGTTTATCAAAGAAACCCGAATAAGAACGCGGTTCGGTTAATACCGCGAAAAGAAATGGTTCGGTTTTCGCATCAAGTTCCGGCTTGTGTGTTAAAAGGTCAAGCTTTGAACTTGCCAGATGGGTGTTGGGATCTTGACCCTGCGGCTACACCCGAACAGCTTCTTCATGAGAATGTAAAGAAGGTTGGAGCGGAAGGGCATTTTGGTAATTCACTTTGATGTGAGGGGTTGATAGTGTATAGATCCTTACACATTTAGGTAGGTCAGGTGGAAGTGAAAGGGGTCATAAGATGATCCCGGCTGTTGTGTTTATGTTTGGTTTTTAAGATGATTTAATGTTGGTTGAGGATGTTGTAGTGATTACCTGTTATATCAATGTTAGTTAATAGGTTTTAGATGTACCGATTACCTTTATACCATTATGCATTGGTGGGTTGTACTTTCGTTTTAGTCTTGTTCGTTTTTTCGTAAAGTGACCGTAGTCGAGCTTGGGTGATTGGATATGACAATGCATTGCCGGGTTGTAAACTCAAAACCCATCATGGATATTATGAAACTCGTGTAAAAGATAAACGTTAGCTACAAATTGTAAGAACAAAGAAATTCAAAGAAAGGAAAGCACTCCCAGAGTCCCAGATCCTTGTTTACCGGTTGCTTTAAGTACCATCGATACAATGACTAATTACACCTACAATCCTAATACTATGCTATTATTACAGTTGACCCCTTTTAGTATTTAATACCTAGCATAAACTATATATTAGACGGTTTAGAATGTTCATATTGAGTCTTTGGTTCAAAAAAGTGTTACGCTTTCATATTTATATTTTGTATACTCTCTTCATGAATCCTAGATTTTGTAGAAAAACACCAATGTACGTAGCCTCCTCATATGGTGGATAGAGTTGTCTATACTACTTTTTTATTTTCAAATTTGTATAAAGTTTATAAAAGGTTAATAAGATTAAACTTTTAACCCTCTCTTTCTTTACAGAGGGTGTATATAATAGATAAAATGTGTGTTAAAGAGTGTATGAATATAAAAAATAGGGTGTGTGAATAACCATTGCCAACTTTTAATGTATTTGGGAGAAATATGTGGGCAGTGGGGATGGTCTAACGCTCCATACATGCAAAGGTGGATCTCTTCCCATTTCAATCCTCCATGCAAATATCACGACATTTCTTGACACAAACCTATAAAAGGACCCGACAGGCCTTTACCATCCTCTATCCGACTTTTGAGGCTTTTAACTGAAAAGCCACTACCTTCATCTAACCCTAGACTAACCGATCATTACCCGGATTTAACATATGATATGTTGGCAAACCAAGAGTAGGTTCCTCAACTCGTCTATCTTTGTCGAGGCGAATATTGCGGTTGAGTGAGTTGTATGTTCAATTTGTGGTGAGGTAGAGAAGTACGCGGAGCACCTTTTTTGTTGCATGTAGCAGTCGGTTTAGGAGTGCCGAATATCTTCGTTTTCTCGGTTGTGTTTTGCTAGAAGGAAACTGTTAAATTAGCAAGTGAATATCAAGAACCAAAGACACATCAATCTTAAACAAACTGTTCGACTATTTGTTTATTAATTGAAAAACAAAAGAAGACTACTAAACAAGAAACACATAAAAAGGTTTATATAGTACTCTAATCCTAATTCTACTCCAACACAGCTGCCTGTCAACTCAATGTAAACTTCAAACTTATCTTTATTTTAAAACAATAAAGTAAAAATAATAAACCAGACTTAACCCTCAAGTTATTATGTTTCATTTAAACCCTTGAGCTTTTAGATCTCCTCCAAACCACCCTTTCGAGATCAACCGAATCGCCCTTTGATGTTGTAATTTTATCACTCCCTCTCAACATCAACATCAACATCAACTTCCATCTTCACTTTCCTGCAAAACTCCATTAACTTTGGTCCCGGTTAAATTTTAGTAAACATATCCATTAATTGATCTTATTAATTGATGTTGAGTATTAATATACTCCATGTTCACTTCTTTCTGCAACACTTTCTCTCTCACAAAGTGGTAATGAACCTCGATGTGTTTCGTTCTCTCGTGAAAGGTTGGATTCTCAGCAAGTTTAACTGATGACATATTATCACAAAACAAAGTTACCTCATCATTTTCCAACTCCTAGTTCAGATCTTTCATCAATAACCTTAGCCATGCCAATTCTTGAGTAGCCATAACAGCCGCTCGGTATTCGGCCTCGGTAGTAGACAACGACACGGTCGGTTGTCTTTTGCTACATAAACATGTAGCCGGTCGTGGACCCTACGTGTATCTAAATCCTCGGCATAGTCCGCATCGCTATAACCAACAAGTTCAAGTTTCTAGTGCTGCTTGAATTTAATACCATAATTTAGAGTAGACTTAATATACCTTATAACTTGTCTTGCAGCTTCCAAAGGCGGTTTTCGTGCTTCTGCATATACCGACTTAAGACGCCTACAACAAATGCTAGATCCGGCCTCATTAGTGTAAGATAAATTAAACTACCAATTATCTTCCGGTACATAGTGGCATCCTCCAACTCTTTTCCTTTGTCTGCACTCAACTTTATTACTATATCCATAGGAGTATTTGAAGGTTTTGAGTCAAGCATACCAAACTTGACAAACAAATCATAACAATAACGGTTCTGACTTAGAATGAACTTGTCATTTTTATACTCAATTTCTAGACCAAGTGAAAGACCCACAAACTAATAAATAGTTATAGCAATTGTTTACATTAATTATCGAATCAAATTCACTTAATTAGTTATGCTATAGTGAACATATAAAATACTAAACTTAAAGTTAATTTATAAGCTAAATAATTACCTAAGTTATATTATATCATATGGAATTTTCTTTTAAAATAGTTATAGTTTGGTTCATATGAAACTAAAAGAAATAATAATTGTAATATTTAAGAAGTAAAAGGATAATGGTAAAGAATCTTAATAAGGACTGGGATGAAACAAAATCACATGACCAAACCTACTCTATTACTTTTTTTAGAAGAATGTCTCCTTGAGTCACCAAACTTATCAACTAAAAGTGTGTGCATATTACCATTCCTTTACTGTAAAAATTGAGTTTGTATTCTCTACACATCATCATTTAACTCTCTCTTCAAGAAAACTACCACTCTAAATTTGAACCTATGTCGAGACGGCTAATATACAACCAACCACTATTGAAAGGTATTTCTTCAAACAATATTAATATACTGAACATTATATAAAGTTAAATTCTTGTTTAGACTATTACTACTTAATTACAAACCACTCTAAATTCGAACCTATGTCGAGACGGCTAATATACAACCAACCACTATTGAAAGGTATTTCTTCAAACAAGATTAATATATTGGACATTATATAAAGTTAAATTCTTGTTTAGACTACTACTATTGCTGCTGCGGTTGCTGCTCCTGCTACCGCTACAACAACTACTACTACTACTAACAACAACAACAATAATAATAATAATAATAATAATAATAATAATAAAATTACACAATGACACTATGAGATTTTAAAATTTTATTTATTATTTTGAAAATATAATAATTTGAATACTAGTGAACTAACCTTTCGGTATTATAAACTCATACTGGGCAACTATTTTGTTAATCACGAATAAGATCTAAACGATATCGATTATCAATTATAGATCTAATACTTTAATGGATCTAGTTCATGAGGTACTCTTAATTAGTTATATATATATATAGGTATTAGTTATTAGATATGTGTATTAGTAATAGTTTATGTGAAGAATTGAGAGAGATAATTTGGACAGAGGTTCGTTACCGTTAAACTCAAAACTTAAATTACCAGGGGTATGAACACCCCTATATATGGACGATGGAACCAATTCGTTACACAACCCGTAACGAATTGGATCTAGTTCGGTAACTTACAGACTCTATGAAGGAAACATAACGAATCTTTGATTCGTTATACCCCATTAGTCAACATTCTATGACGAATGCGAACATACATAACGAACTAACAGTCCATTCGTTAAACATCCTTAACGAATGGGCTTTACATTAAACGAACTGGCTAATTCGTTAAACCTTAACGAATTAGCCTTACATTAACGAACTAACATAAATTACATAAATATCTTTTCATTATAATAATAATAAATACAAAACGATAAATACAAATACTCGAGACGAAAAAAACCGTGCACTAACAAACACCCCCTCGTCTTGAGCTCTTTGTCTTTGAATTACTTGAAGCGCCTTGATTGCTAGTCTCTGCAACTATGAATCCCAAATTCGTGACACACACGTACGACACGCTGGAATTGCATAGCCAGGTTGTAGTCTTCACGGTGCTCGATCAAGATCTTGTTCTTAAATAGCACATCATTGTCTGTCTCTGATAAGTTAATGAGCCACATTGGATCGATAACTCGTATAAAGCTTGTTTTCAGCCCTTTTCCCAGCACAATAACGGCCTCGCCAGTACGGTTGTCATAGTATCATCGGTTGAAGGAGAGATGCAAACTCTGTGGGAACGTCTTCATCGGTACTTCTTTCATCGTCTTTGGCGGTTTTACCTTAAGTACCAGTTTCCTCCAACCCGTACGTGGATCAATCTCGTTAATACGCTTACATATCAGAATACGCGTCTTAAAGAACTTGAACCTGCGGTTTACTTCGAACAACAGATGTTGGTGAAACCATTCTGCATTATGATTTCCACCGCGGTTCATAAAAGGTCGATTCGCGAGGGTACGCACATCCCAACGCGGTAATGAGAGAACGCTAGTGATGTTCTAATAATACTGGACACGCCCATTTGATAATGCAGACCTTTATTTCAGAATCATAAAGCCAGGATACAATATCACCTTTAACAGTCGACACAGTTTTGAATTTGGTCTTCTGATTAGCTTTAGCACGTGCGATAGCGTCCTGCTTCTGTTCTTCATCCACGTATCTGTACACCTTAATAATATTACGTGTTCTCTTGTTTCTGCACGCAAACCAACCTTGGATATCAGCAACTGACGGATTATCATTTTGTTCAAACATCTTGCTTTACCCTTTGACACTTTTTCCAAATGGTCTTCAGCAGCTTTGACATTTTCTTCATTGAAAGTAGGAATATCCTTATCAACATTGAATCTTTGATAAAGATCGGGTTACTCCTTTGCTGTCACATTCTCAACCTCGACCTCCTTATCTTCGTATATTAATGACGTATTCATAGCAATCGTCTGATCTTGTAAGAATTCCTCATCATTCAACACCTCTACATCCTCTTCAGCTTCTAACATATCAAGCTCTTCATCATTCAAACCCAGCCGTATCGAAATCTGCTCACGTGTCAGGGACTTGTCAACAAACTGTCCCACCTCAATCTCATCTGTGTTCACCATACTCCTCACCACCCCCGTGTTATCCATATATAATACTGTATTAGTCTTTATCGACTCGATTGGTTGTGTCGTTGAGTCTTGATAAACGACCAACTATTTATCTAAATTACCAACCCCACTTATTCCAGCACCGAAGGATGAGCCGTGAGCTTGTTTCGGCTCACTACCTCCAGCTCCCGAGGCATCAGGATCTTCATCATCATTCTTTAGCTTCTTTAGTACATCTTCTTTGCATGTCAGCTGCAAAATAAGATCCTCTTGCTCTTTGATTTTCACCCCTCTGAGCTGTAACAATTTCACGCTGTAACAATTTCACGAAGCTCTTTCGTCTCCTTCTGACAATATGAGACGAAACCCATCAGACGCCGTTAATTCAGCATCATTTGCTCTTGAGCTTGACGATTGCAGCCATTTGATTCTCTTAAAGGTGAATCAAACTCAAGAGCATGTTCATTTAATTTTCGTGGGGCATAACATGGAAAGATGGAGGGATTGGCTGCACAGGACCTTGAGGACGATTAAGTTTCATGAAAGAAATGTCCATAGGCTGTGTGCATCATAGTCGGTGTTGGAGAAACCACCAATGTTGAAGCAGTAAGCCTTGGTAATGTAGATAAGATGGATTGAGGAATCATACCAAGCCTAGGATCTGAAGTAAGTGTAGTCGTCAAAGTCAGTTCCAGAGTGCTAGTAGTAAGCGGAACCATCGGTCTTTGAAAAGCAAACTACCTTGGAATTTGAGGACCAAATGAAACACCAGCATCTTCGCTTATAGGACATTTGGATGGCTCACCACTAGACACCTCTTTCTCTTTACGCTTCCGTTGAGCAGCTTGAACAGTAACTGCCTCAACTTCAGCACGTCGTTGAGTATCATCTCCACCTTCATCACCATCATCATTACCATCATCGTTCCCACCTGGACCCTCTTCACGCTCGGAATCTGAATCATCGTGGATCCAGCGATCATTAGAAGGACATTCGTTTGCTGGATCAGATAAATGACCAATCAAGCGTTTGTTCCTTGGATGAGGATCTTTCCGATACGACTTCATTCTCTTGACAGTATCAGCAGTCATGTGCTCCAACTTGAGCACATCATCCACCAAAGTATGATCAATCACCATATTCGGAATCAGGTCTTGAACGATCAACTGAATAAAACACGGATACATCAAAAATTTACCACGTCGATTCTTGACAAGGCAATTCTCTTTGAGATGATAGAAGATCATCTCCGAGAAGTTGAACGGCTTGTTTAAGATCAACGCGACGAATGCCGATTGGAGCATGATACGACACTCATCAAATCCACCCTTCCATCCACCAAGGCAATGAATTAGAATGTGTAATAAGTACTTGTATGTGGGACACAAGTACGCCTTGTTATACATGGACATGTCAAGTTTGCCAGCATAGAATACTCGGCCGAACAAACCATGAATCAACTCTTTATCAAACTCGCTTGGGTTGTCCATATTATCTCCAAACTGCAGCACCCGTCTGATGACTCCATGAGTAATAATGATAGACTGCACGTTAACTTTAGCAACAATGTGGTTCTCGAACTTAATGTAACGTGCCGAGTTCCAGAATGGACGAACAATGCTAAAATGAACAATTGGCCTAGCAGTCACAACATAATGAATACGAGAGCGTTGTATGAAGCCCATCCAATCTCCAAATAAGTCCTCGTTAGCAAAGTTCGTTCCGACAAAAGCACATATATTATGCTTTTTGTCGAACAGTAATAGAGGGAGATCCGGTACTTGTTGTTGTTGTACCGGTTGTTGCTCAATTGCAGGAGGATCTTGAATGATCTCATCAGCCATAACTAAAAAATATATAAACCTGAAATTTAGTAAACGAACAATAAATAATTAATTTTGAAAATCCAAAATAAGTCTAAGTATGATTCGTTAAGCTTATTGATTCGTTATAACGAATCAGGTACTTCGTTATAAAGAATTACTTAGTTCGTTAGTTATACAGAACCACGAACTAGTCATAACGAATTAACTTTGTAGACATAACGAAAAAAAGAACAAATGTGAAGTAATTAGTTATATAATTCACGAAGGAGTTAATTCGTTATGTCATCAATGACGAATTAAACACGAAAGGTATTGAATTCGTTACAAAGTAACGAATCATCACCAATAAGTTATGACCTTTGACTAATCAGAAGTCAAGGTCAAAACTAAGATGAACTTGAAAGTCAAACATGCAATTCAGATAAATTGAAACATGTATGACGATATAATGAGCTGCAATAACCTTAAATCAAATTGGAAACACATCGATAATTGATATGTGTAACCCATTCAGACTAAAACACAACATTAGTTAGGTTAAATAAAAATATATATTTATAAGTTAAAACCGATAACAAAATCGATTAATTAACCCTTTAAACTCGCATTACAATTGACGATATGCATTACGTTCTAATCGTATATACCTTACGAAGCTTAGATGGTTATCAAAAACTAATTTAGTTAATGTCGAAGATTCTGGAAAAATTTTGCCAGAGTTTCGCTTAGTGAAGAAGAAAAGAAAACAGTGAATGAAGACGAATCGTCACAGTTCCCTATATAGGACGAATTGACACATATTTTAAAGCAGCGAATCAGCTAATTCGTTAATTATGAATTAACGAATTAGTTAATTCGCTATCTCATTCGTAACACGTGGCAGTGAACATGTGGAAACGAATGAGTAATTCGTTACTACTTAACACGAAGTAATAACGAATTAGAAGTGATTCATGCTGAATACATTATATGATGGATAGCGAATTAGGTTATTCGTTACAGAGTGGCGGAAGCGAATTAGAATGATAACGAATTGAAGTAATTCATTACAAAATAACCCATTCGCTATCTATAAATAACGAATCAAATTTAATATGTTTTTCAATTTTCTTTTATTTAAATTAAAAACAAATAAATAAATCAATTAATAAATGAATAAATTAAACATTAAATTTGATGACCTTATAATTTACAAATTTTACCTGACATGGTAAAATGAAATACCTTAACGTGTTTTACGCTTAAAACACATACCTTAAAGAAATTAAATAATATATAAAAGAAAGATAAATATTTTTGGCATTTTTCATTTTTGTTTCATAATATTTACATTTAAAACCTGAAAAACAAACATAAAATAGAAAATAAAATATTTTTTTTGTTATTGTATGTTTTTCAAAAGCAGTACATATTTTTGTATTTTTGTTGAGTTTAAACAGAGAATCATACTGACCAAATTGTCCTTCCATCACAGTTTATATTTCAGCGATATTATGACTAGAGTTAAGTCGGTCATTGATATTGTTGTCCACTTAAATCTTATAACAAATTTTCAAGCATTTTTGTGATATGATTAAATGTTCAATTAGAGCACAAAATATCAGAGACTATCAGCCTCTAATCTCGGTTCAAGCTTAATTTGATTTTTACAGTATCAAACCAACTTGACTTAAACCATTATATTGTCGATCAAAATTTGAATTTGTAGAAATTATTGAGCAATGCATCAAGTTTCTTTTACAGAGAGTGAGTATGCACAAGTCCATCTGTAGGCTGACATACATTGTATCCCCTGAGTCCATTTCTTAATAGTATTGAGATGCGCGCAAGGAAGGAACAAATTTATGACTAACAACAGATTTTGATCAATTCAGTAGTTTAATTTGTACAATGTACATCGGTGATCAAGTTTAATGACTTTGGGTTTGCTCTAAAAGAAAATGAAATATTCATGCATATGAATACCCAGATGGTTAAGCTGCATAAAGACTCACAGTGTCCAGAAACCTAACGCTTGTTATTTGCTTTATTTTATTTTTGGTGATCAGACAAATATAAGGCTTGAGTATGATAGGCTAATAACATTTCTGCCATCCTTACCGAGATTTTGTTAGAGACTAACACCTCTTTCAATTTGACGTTTCTTTATGTTTATATCACATACTTTACTCTAACGGCTTGTTTAAGACCTATCAATGCACCAATGCAATTAAGTACTCAACCTTTTAAGCTTATTTCTTTCTGGATATGGGACCATATGATCAATGTACTATCATTTTCTCTTTTTGCTTCAAAAACATTTTTGAGGAGCATAAAAATAAATTCAATCGCCCCAGTCACTTTCAGTTTATAGATTAATGGCTATCCTATCAATCTACAAGTAGATAACAGGACCAAAACATGCAAGCATGTTCCACAAACTTAAATAACCGACATAATTTTCAGCGAGAGAACAAAGTAAAACCGCATAACAATCGCCCCAACTACTTTCCATTATCAGGTGAATGGCTAACCCAGACATTTACAAGTAAATTTCAAGACCAAACATATACAAGCATATGTCCTTCAAGTATAAGTAACTGGCATAATTTTTAGCAAATGTATGCAAAAATCTTTTTGGATTTTCTCTTTACATACATAAACCACAATCCTTTTGTCTTTTCGGATTTTTCGATACATACCAAAAATTCACAATCTTTTTGTCTTTTCGGATTTATTAAACAAAAATCACAATATTTTTGTATTATTTCATTTTTTAAGTGTTTTTGGTTTTTCTCTATACAAACAAAATTACAATATTTTGATCTTTTCATTTTTCACCCCCAAAACCCAAAACATAAAAATAATTGAAAGAAAATAAACAATAAACGAAAATATAGACAATTATCCTTGTTTAAGGACCTCAGCAAATGTTTTAAGACCGTTTATACCATGCAAAAAGTTAAAACGGGTTTCGTCAAATGCCTTGGTAAACAGGTCAGCGCGTTGAAAATCCGTGTGCACCTTTTCAATATCAATTAATTTTTTTCAAAATAGTCTTGAATGAAATGATAACGAATCTCAATATGTTTTGTTTTCGAATGTTGCACAGGAATTTTGGTGATACTAATAGTAGCAGAGTTATCAATTAAAATTGGAGTAGTAAGAAACTTCAAACCGTAGTTGCGCAGACGTTGTTGGATCCATAAAACCTGTGAACAGCTACTCGAGGCTGCCACGTATTCTGTCTTAGCGGTTGAAGTGGAGACCATTTTCTGCTTCTTACACTGCTAGGAAACAAGCCGGCTTCCTAAAAATTGACAACCCTTCGTAGTCGATTTGAAATTGATCTTGCATCATTCATAATCAGAATCGGAAAACGCTGTGAGTTCAAAGCTATCGTTCTTTAGATACCATAACCCGATGTCAGGATTACCCCTCAGATATTGAAGTATACGTTTAACTGCTTCAAGGTGAGTCACTCGGGGTCTAGATTGGTACATAGCACACAAACAAACTGCAAACATTATGTCAGGACGAGAAGCAGTTAAATATATTAATGAACCAATCATTGCTCGGTAAATGTAACATCCCGGCTAAAGCGGAATACGCCCGAGTGTGACGTACAGATTGCCCAAAACACATGTGACACTATTAAGTGACAATATTATCATTAATTCATTCAAATCCCAAGTACACAAGTTTATCAAATGAACAAATACAAAGAGAATGAAACAAAACAAACGTTTTCTTGTTTATTATTTAAATAACCTAACTTCTAGTGACTTCATCTGTTTCATCCTCTAATAAAGGTACCTGTAACATATATATAAAATAATGTCAGCTAACTTAATAGTTGGTGAGTTCACACAGTTTAAATAATATATAAAAACCATACAATTCCATGAAAACTTGTGAAAAACACATAAGGGTTCTTTACACTAGAATCAATGGTCCATGAGTGTAAAGAATAAATGAAGGTCTTTTCCAGTTGGGATTGTGCACCAACGTACTCAAGTCGGAGTCCTTTTTCCACTAGAAACAATGGTCCATGAGTGCAAAGGGGGGGGGGGGCGTATGATCATACTTATTGAAGAAATCCATGCACGTAATAATTGAGCAAGTAACAACTAAACACACAAGTCCATGATGCGAATTGTAGTTTGTAAATAATAAATAAAATAAATTGAATTTTTGATAGGATATATATGTTACCCCCAAAATAGTTAAAAGGGGTAAAAAGGGGGTGTGAGAAACTCACATTTGAATTGGGATGACAAATTTGAAAATGAAACGAAAAGCACGTTATATGAAACCCAACGATCGAATCTTGCGAGCTAAAATAATAAACACTATAATTACTAACTAAATAATGGAAAATAAAGGTTGGTTTAAGGTTCATGCATTATTGTTTATTTATATACTTTTACTTATATTATTGTATTGTAATATTAAAGTTTAATGGATTTTGACGATTTATTATTATAATATTATATATAAATTTTATACTAAATTTGTATATAATAATGTTACGGGATTTTAGCGTTACCGGTATGATTATTAGTATAAGTGTTTGTTGATTTAGAATTTATAAAATTACAACGACAATATATATATTATCTATATAATTATTTTACGAGTTTTAACGAGCGGTTTGGGTTATTCTTAAACGAAAATTGTTAACGGAAATCAAAACATCTTTTATTTAACTATAAAACTAATTTTATTTATTTTGAATGATTTATAAATATATATTTGATTTATTAAAATTGATAAAAATGGTTTTTAAAAGAAATAAAAAGGATCCGCTGTGACCCGGGTTCGAAAGCAGGTCTCCATGACCACACAACACATACCCAACCACTAGACCAAACAGTTTTGATTGTTATTAGATGGAAATAATTAATTTTAAACAAAAGCTCAACATCATCTTCTACACCAAAACCCTAGGTTTTCAATTCTCCAGATTCGTTCTAGATTTGATTGATTTAGGTTGGGGGTTTTGTTAGGCGGAACAAAACATGAAAACCCACCTATCAATTACCTCTAATGATGCCAGAATTAGGTTGAACGACGAGTTGGCCAGAACGGAACTTGGACGAGTTAATCAGTGATATTAGAGAGTTTTTTGTTATAGTTTTATGTTTGTAGCACATTTAGAAGGTGGTTAGGGTGTTATTTATAGCCCCAACTGATCCGTTGGAAGTTTAATTCGAGTTATTACTATTTTAATATTATCCGACGGTTTAGGTGATTATGGGTTGTTAATGGTGAAGTTCACGCAATAATGTTTATAATTAGTGAAGACAACGTTTCGATGCAATAACGGATTGATTCAGATGCTAAAAGTGTGTTTTTAAGCGTCGCCGGAAGTTGTCGTCGCCGGCCGGAGCACCCTGCCGGAAAAACGCGTGGAGAGAGGGGGGGGGGGGTTAATTAATATTATATTATATTTTAAATTTCGAAGTTGCATTTTAAGCCCCTTATCTTCTTAAATATATATAAATTGTTTTAAACTTTGTTTCACTTTGAACCATGAACTTTATAATTCTACATAATTGATTAAAATTTGTTATTTTTATAATATCCTTAGATTGTTTGTGTTTTATACCCGACAAATGTAAACCTTGATTATTTTATAAACTTTTAAGGCTCGGAGATTCGTTAATTGAACAATACGAATATAGAATAAATGGATATGAACTATAGATTATAGAACATGATACAAATTGAATACTTTCAAAAACAAATACATTGAACTGGCAAAATGGGTCGATTAAACGAATTCAATATAAGAATACATAAACGAATTTGAAATATATATGCACACACACACACACACACACATATATATACTATATATAAAGCATGAGTGAGGGACCTCTTAATTTTTAAGAGGTACCAAACTTGTTGCTTTTAGTACAAACTACAATGCATACAATTAAAACATTTTAAGGGCAATTTTGTCTTTTGACAATTTTGTCTTTTAGCAAAAGTAAAATCATGTTATGGTTTATTTTTAAGTTATTCAAAATTAACTACAAGTTTGGTCCTTTAACTTTAGGCACATTTTGCTAACTTATATAATAGTTACATTTATACCCCTTATTTTAAACCAACTACCCCGACGACGTTTAAACGTTTATAACTTTTTCACACGCTAATATTTTTTAAAAACATTATACCATAAAAACGAGTATTTTATTATCTTTAATTTGAGTGTGGTATTGCTATACTTTTTCTATTTTAAAACTTAACGTGTTACGTGATTACTATTAAAGACCGCAAACGAATCGGGCGGGTTTGGGTCATGGGTCTACAAGGTTAAGGTTGGAATGAGTCAATACAAAAAGGTTAGTTTGGTTTGGTTCGGGATGGGTTTGGGTTGAAAGGGGTCAAGTAATAACGAATTTCAGGTTAGAACAATGTCAAACGGAACTGGTTGCGGGTCAAGACGAGTTCAATGTAGCGTTAAGTGTGCACCGACATCTGATTGCACGCATACAATCATTGTGTGACGTGCTTACTAATACCGGTTAAGATTCCAATGCCGCAATACGAACATACTATCTTCGGGTTACGCGCATACAGAAACGATAACGCCGGTTACGCATTCAATGACATGTTTGTATGCATACCGCGCCGCATCGCGCGGGCACGTAGCTAGTATATATATATATATATATATATATATATTTAAATAGATCAACAACCGAAAATTTAAAATTGTTCAGGTTTTCGGGTTTGAAAAGTAACGAATGTTACAGTAAAGGGTAGGATCTACGGTATCCTCCAATTCATCCGGTGATAAATTTTGACCCACGGGAAGAGGCGTTGGAGGGATTTTTTCGGCAGTTATCTTGAATCGGCTCAAGATATCGTACACATATTTCGTCTGATGAATGAAGACTCTCTTATCAGACTGATGAACCTGCATCCTTAAGAAGAAATTCATCTCCCCCATCGAGTTCATTTCAAACTTCGTCTGCATTGACTTCTCGAAATCCTTACACAGCTTGTCGTTTGTTGAGCCAAAAATGATTTCATCAACATAAATTTGGACAAGGAGCAGATCATCACCAACATTCTTATAAAATAAAGTGCAATCCACAGTTCCTCACTTGAAGCCATTATCGGTAAGATGGTTAATAAGTGTATCGTACCAAGCTCTCGGGGCTTGGTGTAGACCATACAGGGCCTTGTTCAATCGGCAAACACGGTTTGGATAATCTGGATCTTCAAAACCAGGAGGCTGCAAAACAAACACTTCTTCATGCAATTCTCCATTAAAAAACACGATTTTCACATCCATTTGATAAACTTTGATGTTCTTGAAGGCATCATAGGCCAAGAAAATTCATATAGCTTCCAATCTTGCAACTGGAGCATACACTTCAATGTAATCTATGCCTTCTTGCTGATGAAAACCTTGAACAACCAATCGTGCACTGTTTCTTACGATCACCCCTCGATCGTCCTTTTTGCACTAAAATACCCACTTTGTAGGAATTGGTTTCTTAAATCTAGCCGGTTTATAAATGAGATCCCAAACACCCAGTCGATTAAACTGTTCCAATTCTTCTTGCATTGCTTCTACCGAAGATGGATCAGCAAGAGCCATACGATCGTTTGACGGTTCTACTTGAGATAGAAAACAAGTGTATTTCACGAGATTCATGATTCCCGAGGAATGCATATCGGCATACACACATAATATAGAATCAGTAAAATTAGCAATTTGATGATGTCTTTGCACACCTACATAAAGATCACCAATGATGTTGTCCTGAAGATGATACAAGTGAATCCGAATAGTTGGATTCTCGAACACAACAACATTTTCAGATAAATTTGTTAGATTCTCCTCAGCATCATGAGACCATTCACCAATCTCATGTGCTTCTGGAAGAGGAGCTGAGGAGGAATCAACAAAATTACCATCATCAGTTGAGATTGAAATCACATCAGACGTATCAGGAAGATCATTTTGTGAAGCCTCAATATAAACAGAACCAGAAGATATTGGAGGTAAGAATTGATCTTAAAAATAAGCTCACACCAAGTATTCATCTGGTTGCTCGGATAATTGAGTGAACGAATTAAATAAACTCTCATAATCGAACATCCAATCAGGTCCTACACACAGATATAAAGTGATCCAATTTTCACCATACATAATCTTCACCAGACACAGTCTTGGATGAACCCATATAGTCTTGATCCAATCATGACGAGAGCATCCACTGTCCATGATCCAATTTTCACGAGACACAATCTTTGATGAACCCTACACACAAACATAAAGTGATTAGTTCAAAAAGGCAGCCCATGCCTTAGTCTTGGGAACCTTTTGAGTTTCACATGGTGAATCAACAGAAGCCGAATTCAAACGTTGTTCAGCAACTTGTGAATAAGTCACATGCTTTTTAGACTTTCATCTTAAATAGGCAGCTTGAAAGATAATTGTATTCACGTTTTTTAAAATTAGGTTCCGTAGGAACGAATTTGGGCTTAGTGTTACCAACATTTTTCATTACATGAATTACCTTTTGAGGATTCACATCAGAAAACATAATGTGAGTTTCATCATCGAAAGACATTGGTCTTTTCAAAATCTCCTTGATCATAGGAACGGGTTTAGATTGTTCCTTGATAAATGGGTGAAGATTTTGAGATTTCTTAAATCCAAAGTTTCTGACTACAAGACCGTGTTCACCACAAAGAAAACACGTTCTCATGTCAACACATTCATGTGATGGCTTAGCAGAAACATGTGCAACCGAAGGTTGATGATAAACTCCAACAATTGGACCTTTATCCAAGTCATCAAACGTCACAGATTTCCTTTTCATGTAGAAATCCATATTTGAACAATTTGAAAAGCTTTGTAGAGTGTCAGTTCCATTTGATTTCACAAATTGAACAATTTTAGTAGATTTTAACAAATTTTTAGCTTTTATCAAAGGATCTACCACATTTGATGTCATGGATTTCACAAACTTGTTATCAAGGTCTTGTAACTTAGAAGTTTCATTATGAAAGACAATTTCAATCAATTTAGGCTTGATTAAATTAAGTGTCTATTAGTGAAAACTCTGGTAATCCCTTTTAGCTTAAACACACGACCATTTGAAGATTTTGGAGCAGGAGGATTGACCAAACGCATCAAGTCCTCATCAGAAATATTTGGTTTTTCTAATTTCTTTGCTTTAACCTTAACTAGTTTCAACTATTTCACTTGAGTTGTATTTGAACCGTACACAGATTCCTCAAATTCATGAGGTTCACATAAAATGTGATTCGAATGCGGAATGTCCTGGTTTTTGTGTTCAACATCTGGTTTAATACATCCTCAATGATTACTTTCTCAACTAAAGACCTTGTTGATCTGAATATGAGGTTTTTGTGATGAAGATTGGGCATTCACATTGTCAATGTTAACCCTTTTAGATTTTGTTTCATCAACAGGTTCATTAACCACAGTTTCTTCTTTTCCAGCAAAAGGATTTGCAGTGTAATCATTATGAAATGGTGGTGGTACTTCAACAAAACCTACACCTTTCTTTGAATCTTTTTGCTTACTTGATACTTCAATAATTTCATTTAGCAAAAATGATGAATTTCTAAATTTACCCAATTTGTTTTTCAACTCAAGAACTTCATTTTCAAGATCTTTTATCTTAGATCGATGTTTCAGGATTTCTTGAAATTTCTGATCATTAATTGTCATTTTAACTGACAATTCAGCTTTGAGGTCATGATTACTAACAGACAATGCTTCAATTCTCTCCTAGATCTCATTTGCGATTCTAAAGATTGTCTATAAGTATTCTTAAGTGAAGCATTTTTTTTAACCAAACTATCATTGTGTGCTTTCAAAAATTCTAACTTAGGCTTATTAGTTTCACAATCAACATAAGGCACATTAGCAGACAAATTAATAGAGTTAGAAGAAGAACTAACCTCATCGATTTTAGCCATACAAGCAAATGTGGTTGGTTGAATTTGACATGAATCATCAGAATCTAATTCAGTGTCATTATCAGATGATAACTCATTTCCACTTGTATCTTGAAGGCTCTCGTGCATCTCGAACATAGCCAAATTTGCTTGATTTTCGTTGCACAATAATCGTTGAGAACAATCAGTTCCATCAGCAGCAGAAAGCAACGCTTGTGATCCCAAAGCAGAGGTTTACTGCAAGACGGTTTGTCAATATTATCACCCTTTTTCACATAACCTCTTTCATAATTCCGCGGTCCATTTTATTCTTTCTTCGGCTTATCACACTCTTTCGCGAAATGACCAAATTCTTGACAGTTAAAGCACATGACTTTCAGCTTATCGAACCCAATTTTCTTGTTCAAAACTGGTAAATCCTTACCAGTTCTTTGCATGAATTTCTTCACTTTTCTCACGATCATTGCTATGTTCCACTTAAGATCCATAAGTTCCAAATCATCAGGATCTACTTGATCATAATCTTCATCGGTTAATTCACTCGCTGCAATTTAAGTACCCACCATATTCTCATACGATGTCATAAAAGCACATAGAAACGAGAAGTTCTGTTCAGCTTCTTTTATGTTCACATTTGGTGGTGGAGTGAAATTGTTTGTAGAAGAAGATCCACCAGATTTCCCAGTGTGTCCAGTGTATCCAGATTCCATAAAACATGCATTTGGATAACTACAAGCTGAAGGTTCCACATTTGCATTTTGAGTAAGAAAAGCAGTGATCAGAGTTGTAGTGCTGCTTAAAGGCATACTTCCTTCATAGAAAGATGGATCTTGAACTTCTTTTGATGACTTTTGACACTTTAAATCATAGGGATATTGGTTTTAATACTCCCAACTTTCCCTCATTGGTAGATAACACTCCCAACTTTCGATTTGTCACCCACCACCCCCAACTTTCACCCTATTTTCCTGTACCACTCCCCGTCTAAATGAACACTAACCTCGTTAATGTTTTGGACTAAAAATTTCATTCAAAATAGTTGAGGATGTAAAACAGAAAATTTATTTTTAACGCACAACCTCCATTTCCGGTGACCTCGTTTTTCCGGCTACCTCTTTTTTCCGGCGAATTTGAGTTTTCCGACTATATCGTCTTTCAAAACACCATATCCATCATTTCACCGAGCTTCACATATGAATTTGAGTTTTCCGGCGAGTTGCAGGTTTTCTGCGAACACCATATCTTTCATTTCACCGCCCACCGCCCCAAAACCGCAACCCCCGCCCCCCCGCCACCACCAGTGTCTCACCCAGCCACCTTCCGGGATCACCTTCGTGCCAGAAAATCTTGTTGCAGGTTTCCGGTGAGCACCATCTTCATCATATCATATGTGAAGCTCGATGAAATGATGGATATGGTGTTCTGAAAGATGAGATAGTCGGAAAACTCAAATTCGCCGGAAAAAAGAGGTCACCAGAAAAACGAGGTCACCGGAAATGGAGGTTGTGTTTTAAAAATAAATTTTCTGTTTTGCCGCCTCAACTATTTTGAATGACATTTTTAGTCCAAAACATTAACGAGGTTAGTGTTCATTTAGACGGGGAGTGGTACAGGAAAATAGGGTGAAAGTTGAGAGTGGTGAGTGACAAATCGAAAGTGAGAGTGTTATCTAACAATGAGGGAAAGTTGGGAGTATTAAAAACCAATATCCCTAAACCATATTCTCTAGCTTCAATCTTTTGCATAAACTCTAAAGTAGTCAAATCTTCGTTTTTGAAATAATTATTTTCTATAAACACCATAAGAAATGTAGAATATGAAGCAGGTAAAGCGTTCTTCACAGTATCAATCTTATCAGTTTCACTTGGTTCCATTTTTAACTTATCCATCTCAGCGATAAGATGATTAAACCTTGTAGTCATTTGTTAGACTGTCTTTCCCTTTAACAAGTTAAAGTTTTGAAATTGAAACTTCAACATTACCTTTTTGCTTTTTTCGGTGTTTCCCATGCTTCTCATTTTAACATGCTGAAATAGTGAAGCACAAATCTTGATACTTCCATCTTGATGGAATATATTATCAGGTAAAGCCATGGTAAGAGTTGAGTATGCTTTAGGAGTGAAGCCAGTAGTTTCATCACCAATCATTGGTACAATATAAAATTCATCAAGACAATAGGAACAATCAGAATGAACAGAACCAAGATGTGCACGAAAACGTGGTTCCCATTTAGCAAAGTCACTGAATTTCATCAGTCGTGGACATTTCGATTGAGATCCAATTTCTGCATCGAGATGTAACATTTGCTGCATGAGTGCGTCTTGAGATGCCAATGCATAAAAATCAGCCATGGTAAATTCCAATATCAAACTTAATAAAAGTTTAAACTTGAGGGTTAAAAATGAAAAATTCTGTTAACGAAGTAGAGATTGTCTGAGTAACGAACCAGGAACAGTATCCAAATGAATTAAATTATAACGAGTTAGTAACAAATCAAGAACACATCAATAACGAATTACAAACGAATCAGATTGACGAATCAAAATGACGGATCAAAGTGACGAATCAAACTTACGAATCAAGATGACGAATCAAATTGACGAATCCAACTCACGAATCAAATTATCTCCAACCCGAAATAACCAAATCGTAGTACAAAATACTCTTACACAATTCGCGAATCCAATTATCTCCAACCCATTACCTTAATCAATCAAACTATCATTAATTATCATGCAAATGCATACCCTGTTCCGTACACATACCATTCCGAGTCCAAATCCATCCAAACCAACACAAAACCACAATTCAATCCCCACAATAATACTTTAAACCAATCCGAACACAATAAAATCAAACTCAAACCATAATTCTCAGATTCAAATTGGAATTCAAATGAATTTCAATAAAACTTAACAGGATCGAAAACCTTCAATTACAGATTCAATAAAGCTTAATTAAGATCTATCGTATGACCGAAAGCTCTGATACCACTTGTTAATCACGAATCGGATCTAAATGATATCGATTATCAGTTATAGATCTAATAATTTAATGGATCTAGTTCATGATATACTCTTAAATAGTTATATATATAGGTATTAGTTATTAGATATGTGTATTAGTAATAGTATATGTGAAGAATTGAGAGAGATAGTTTGGACAGAGGTTCGTTATTGTTAAACTCAAAACTTAAATTACCAGGGGTATGAACACCCCTCTATATAGACGATGGAACCAATTCGTTACACAAACCGCAACAAATTGGATCCAGTTCGTTAACTTACAGACTCTATAAAGGAAACATAATGAATCTTTGATTCGTTATTTCCCATTCGTCAACATTCCATGACGAATGGGAACATACATAACGAACTAACAGTCCATTCGTTAAACATCCTTAGCGACTGGGATTTACATTAAACTAATTGGCTAATTCGTTAAACATCCTTAACAAATTAGCCTTACATTAACGAACTAACATAAATTACATAAATATCTTTTTATTATAATAGTTATAAATACAAAACGATAAATACCAAGACTCGAGACAACAAAAACCATGCACTAACATATTTTATAAGTTAATTTATAAAGAGGGCATAAAATATTTTTATTATTTTCATAAAACAAGTACTTAACTAATATTTATTTTATGAAATTTGTATAATCTCAAATAAATCATGAAGTCTAAACTGTTATTATTAATAAATCTTTCACATACATATGAGTTAATATAGTTTCTAGTTTAGGTATGTCATTAAACTATACTTATTTACTTAGTAGATTAGAATATTTAAATTTTTAAGTCATATTGTAAATAGCCATCATATAAAAAAATTATAAACGTTAAACATTAGAAAATATAAGTTTTGAATATAAAGGTTATATATAATAGAAAATAATTAAATTAAAGTTATAGAATTCAATAATTAAAAAAAGAATACAAACTTTAAATCTACAAGCCATTCGAGTATAATTCTAAACATATATAACTTGTATGTAGATCGTTACAAACCTACGTAAACAAGTTGGCGTAACCCTGGAACACTAAAGGTGCGAATACCTTTCTTTACTAATTGCATAGTATAGGCTTTTTAACTTCTTTCGTTAATCCTCTTTTATAACTTATTATCTCATATATTTCGAGGCTAAATCACAGCGTCTCGCTTGTTTAATTTAAACTCTACGGAGTGCCGGTTATTTATTTCGAGGCGTATGAATCGATTCCCGGATATTATTACTATATGGTGGATGGTTTGTATGTATGCCCGTAGACCATCGCACAGAGGTTCTTGGGCTAGCTACCCGGTTCCTGCTGTTCTGTTATATTATTTATCGGGCTCAATGGGTATTTCGTACAAAATAATAAGATTATTTAATTATGTCAAGTAATTATAATAATAATAATAACAATAATAATAATAATTATTATTATTATCCGCTCGTGGTATTTTGTTTCCTCGCATTTCTTCCTTTTCAGCAGGTTATCGGGGGTGAATTGATTGTGCGAATAGAGAAAAATGAAGAACATGGAACCATATTATTAATTTTTAATAATGTATGAAATATAGTATTAGGAAATGAGTTTTGTAACAAATTCAGTTGTTATATAAAAATGTGTATTATTTTTTTGTATTTGATTTTGTAATAGTGACACGTCAGCCTAGAGCCGAGCTTGGGTGTTACACAAAGAAAGTGAAAGAATTTGCCCAGATATTTCATATTAAATCGAGTACATAAGTTTTCTTTCAACTGATTGATTATCTCTTCATAATCTCTGGTTATAAGTAAATCGTCGATATACACGAGAACGACTACAACTTAGGTTCCAATTGGTTTGACAAACAAACTCACATCAGCAGATGCCATGCCAAAACCATTTTGAACTAGGAACTCACTTATTTTGTCGAACCACGCCCTCGATGACTGCTTCAACTCGTATATGGCTTTCTTTAGTTTTACACGTGGTTAGGATGTTTTTTTTGCTCTCAAACCCCTTTGGTTGTTCCATGTGAATCACATGATCTAAATCGCCATATACGAAAGTGTTACTAACATCCATTTGCCAAAAGTTCCACGACTTGCTACAATGGCTAAAATGACTCGTACTGTGCTTAACTTTGCTACCGGGCTAAACGTATCATCATCGTCAATTTTCGACTTGTTGAGAAAAACCATGAGCTACCAACCTCTCTTTATTACAATCGATTGTTCCGTTAGCTTTTCGCTTCAATTTAAACACCCATTTATTTGTAACATCCTTTACATCACTTGGTTTTGGTATGAGTTCCCAAGTTTCATTTCGGTTTAGTACACAAATTTCCTCTTCAATGGATTCGACCTATTTATCCTTTTCACTCTCTTCTTCATACGTTTTTGGTTCGACATCATCGTCCCCGACAATAGCTACCTTAGCAGCATACTTCGGGTGAGGTCTTATATCTCTTCCCGACCGTCTCGTTTCTTGTTCCAGGTCACCGATTTGGTTTGATGTTTTGTGATGATGAGCCCCGATTTGTTAAGGGCTTCGGTTCTGTTTCAATTGTACTTCAGCTTCCTCAGTTTGGGATTCCTTTACATTAAAATTGAGGAATACATTAGATGTTTGAAGCTTATTGGTTAGGTGTTTAGGATCTGGTAGAGCTTCTTTTTCACTCGACCACCATGATGAATTTTCATCGAACACGAATGTCTCAAGACGTAACATATTCCAGTATTCGGATCACAACACCGTCACCCTTTTTTCTCTTACAAAAATACATCTTGTAGCTTTCTTTTCCATCTTCGTTCTAAGTTGGTTTGGTATGAACACACAACAAACACACACAAACACCTTTAAATGGCGTATGTTCGCTTTAAATTTAAACAACTTCTCAAAGGGTGAAACATACTCTTGATTTTGCGGTGTTAATCTATTAATCACATAGGCTGTCGTCTTCATGGCTTCAGCCAAAAAATGCCTAGGCACAGTTTTTTCATGCATGATACTTCTGCATGTCTCGGGTAGGCGTCGATTCTTTCTTTCCGATACACCATTCTGTTAAGGTTGTTGGGATCAAGATTCGACAAAAGGAAGATTGGAATCTTCTCAACCTCCTCAGAAATGGCTAAGTATGGAATACGAGCAAGCCTGGAACTTATTCAAGAAAGGTATTTTGCTTTCGAGCAAAGTTATCTTCTGAAATTATTCTAAGTGATAGTTCTAGCAAACTACACCTCATCAAGCAAGGTTGTTCTTCAAGTTGAGCAAGGTTTGTTTCAGAGCAAACTCTTGACTTAACCAAGCTAAAACCAAGTATATTGGTGGATCGAGCAAGGTTCAATAAACAATGGTCCCAACATACTTGAAGGAAGTTTATTGAAGAAATTACTAAGGACTCCAACGAGCAAGATTCAACCTCAAGAAAGCTATAGTGTCACCAGCACACTTAACTTGTTCAAATAAATTAAGTAACAAAGTATAATCATAAGGTAGATACGAGTCTACTAATATCATTTGTTCTTTGATTGATTCATATTTGAGTGATTATTCGTAAAAACCCATAACGAACATTTAATTGAATCATTGAACCCTAAACTAATCTTATTAATCATTTAGATGACTAGGATTAAGTACTAATGATGTATTGATGTTGTTAAATCAATTCCTAATGTAAAACATTGTTATTTTAAATGATTTATAGATTCAATTGTATGTTTGACTTTTTGTGTTCATACTAATTTTGACTTTGATTCTTTTGAGTCAAAGTGACCATTCGTCGGTATCCGTTCATATTCAGTAACGAATGAGTTCTTCATTCGTGTTACTGATAATGATTGTACATATTCGATGTGATATTTAACGAATAAGAATCATTCGGTATTTCCTCTAACAAATAAGACTTAGTTTGATCACGAATGTGGTCATTCATTTAATTGTATTAACGAATGTGGTCATTTGGTTGAACTGAAGTAATAAATGAGGCCATTCGTTAATGATTTGTAACGAATGAACAACTTATTCGTTAAAATTTAACGAATGAGAAGAAAAATTATATCAGAATAAAAAATTTTCACTAAGTGTGAATTTTTTTTTTTTTTGGTTTCTAAAGTATAAAACTAGTATTAATATGTTTGGGTTTTACTGTTATGGCCGAGGATATGAATGCCAACGATGCTGCTCAAGAGGAGCTTGTTATTCAACAAGCAGAGGAAGAAGCTCAAGTTGTTGAATGGCCACATGATAAGAAGCACAACATTTGTGCATTCTTAAATGAATATTTCTTTAGTAGGGAATGAAGATCAAGGATATATTATGCTATCTTTGCAGACGTAACAATATACTTTAGTACTATTCGATCATTTTAAAAAACTGCTAATTATAACTCAGACGAGAAGCAGATTGAAGCGGAGATTCAGGGAATGAAGATCGCTGTTGATGTCGACGTTGTACGAAAGGTCTTATGGTTTCTAGATACTGTAGATGACTGTTGTGAGTTTGATAAAGATCTTATCGAAGGGTTATTCAGACGTTTAAAGTATAAAGGCGAGCTAGAGAAGTTTCAATACAACAAAGCTTACCTTTGAGAGTATTATAAGTATTTACTACACGTGCTTATAAATTGTCTAGGTGGACTCAAAGGAGGATTCGATGAGTGACGTATCATGCTGCAATCGACATTCATTGCCTTAGTACTCAACAAGCTGGTTAACTTCTCAGAGCTTGTATTCTGTCACATGAAGGACAAGTGTACTACATGTCATGTGAAGAACAAATTCTTAATGTATCCAAGATTCCATCAGCTGATTACTGACCACTTGTAACAAAATCTAGTAAAAGACCCATAGCTTACAGATGATATTATGGTTTTGGAACATATGAGTGAAGAGACGATGAGGCAGATACTGACTTATCATGATCAAACTATTGAGAACAAGCCGAGGTTTAAAATATTAATCGGTCATGTTACTTGAGCTGATTATGTAGCTCCACCTAATGATGGTAGGATCAATGATGATTCAGATTTCGAACATGAAAGTGGTGAATGTGGAATAGTGGTGATGGAAATGATGATGATGGTGGACTTGGTGGTCCTAATGATCAAGGTGTTGCGGTTGTAGAACGTAAGCGTAAAGCTAAAGTTAATGTAGTTGCTACCGAGAAGCCCGCTAAGATGAGAACCCGAAGAGGTTTTGGAGTTGAAATTGTGGAAACCTAACCACAACCAACTCTTAATGTAACGACCCTCAAGCCCCGGTGGTTACTACTCCTTTGAGTACCCCAGTTGTTACACTATCTAAGACTGTGTAGATTGATCCGAGATTTGCATCGATTCCACAGTCTATATTATCTATGATGCCATCTCCTCAGCATACCGTTGCAACTACGAGTCCTATTCGATGACATATGCAACGACCGAACTTTTCTTTCATGTCATTTAATTGTCCGGAAAGTCCTACGCAGCTGTCGATCCATCATTCTTCAACTTTCCTATCCAACAACAAATGATGCAGTTGTTGAATTTGATTCACTTACATGAAAATCAAATGACGGCTGGTGGTTTGTTTCAAGAATAGATGCTTGGAGATCAGCATCAAATGGTGAGCATTTAACTTATGTTCAGCGTGAGAACCAGAAGTTGAGTGCATTGGTTACTGCTCAGGGGTAGAAAATAAAGAAACAAGACAAGGTTATCCTTTAGCTCTTAGGTAAAGAAGATATGCTAAACAAACTAAAGGGTAATGATGATGATAAAGAACCTGAAGCTGGTACTGGTGGTGATCGAAAACCAGGTGCTGGTACATCTTCTTCTGGTGTTGGTGCTGAATCTGATTTGAGAAAGCAGTTGGTGGTGTATTATGATCCCACTAACGTGTAGCTGATTGACTCGATTAAAGCGAACATGATTGTATTGTGAGTACTTCAAATGAGCTGAAGAGCGTTTGGGTAAAGAAAAAGAGAAGGAGAATTGTAAGAGTAAAGTAACAGAAGCTGACACGAGACCTTCTAATGATGGAATTTTAAACAGTTGAAATCTTGTCAAATATCTCATAAAATGAAGAAGTTTATTGCCTCAAAGAAGGTAAAGGTGACATTATCTCGTCGGTATACAAGTCGTAGATGAAAGTGTGTATTGTTAAATGGGAACATGGCATTAAATACTTTCAACGTATTGTCGATGTTCTTTCTTTACCGAGGTGGGATGTGCGTACACTGGCTAATAGACCATTCGTGAATCGTGGTGTAAACCAAATAGAAGATGGGTTCTATATGCATCTATTACACGAGGTAAACTATGGGTTCAAGTACTTCAAGCCGCAAGTTCCAACACGGAAATACATTGATGAGATTTATCCGAGAACAGGCTGGAGGAAGCTGGTACTTAAGGTAAAACCACCTTGTACTTTAAAGAAGGTTCCTGTCAAGACCTTTTCCCAAAGTCTTTACAAGAAATTCAGCAGGTGGTACTATGATAACCGAACCGGTGAAGCCGTGATCGTGTTGGGGTTGGGGCTGAAGACTGAATTTATTCGAGTTATCAACCCGATGTAGTTGGTTAACTTATCTGAGTCTGATAACGATGCGTTATTCAATAATCAGATGAGATGGGATGATATTAAAGATTTTGATCTTCCTATGCAATTCCAACGTGTGGTTCGTGTTTGTCATGCGTTCAGGATTCATAGTTGTGCTGATTGGAAGACTAAGAGGTTCAAGCCATGAAGACAAATAGCACAAGATGAAGGGGAGTTTGTTGGAACATGTTTTGGCATCTCGGTCTTTGTTTTAATGTATTTGGTCTTTACTTAAAGTGTCAGGGGTATTTTGGTAATTGTATAAATGCACATTCGCTAATGAAAGACACATTCGTTAGAGTAGCTAATAACGAATGTGTCTCAACGTGTTTTTTCGTGTCATTTCATTAGACTTGTTAACAAATGTGGACTACAAATGTGCTTTTTTGTTTGTATAACGTATGAATGTTAGCGTATAAGAGTGAATGACTCTCATTCAGTAATTAACAAATTATTATTATTATTATTATTATTATTATTATTATTATCATTATTTTTATTATTATTATTATTATTATTATTATTATTATTATTATTATTATTATTATTATTATTATTATTATTATTATTATCGTTTGAGCACTCTTATGTTGTCTGATTGATCTCTCAACACACAGTACACACATGATAACTTAATCAAGCTTAATCGTAACCATATCAAAGACTAGATCCTTAACTTAATCGTAATGATACCGTAATCTATTGCTACACAATTTTCTAAAGAGGCATATTCGTTAGAGTCGAAAATAACGAATGTGTCTGTTTTCGTCCTCATTCGTTAGAGGGTGTTAACGAATGAGGCTAACAGATGTAGTAATTAGTTACTATAACGAATGATAGTTAATGTATTGATAGCTAATCAGGCTTATTCGTTAGGGAATTTCTAACAAATGAGCTCATCGTCTATATATACCCTCTAACACTTATACTAATTAACAGTTCTTATTATTATCATATTTCATATTGTTACTCTGCCCAAATTTCCTCTCAACACACACAGTTACACACACTAATATAAATCAATCTAAACATATTCATATCAAAGACTAGATCGTAATGTATTGAATCGTAATAAATCAGATCATGCATTCTCAAGTGGTATCAGGGATTGCGTATGATTGAACATGTTTAGAACTCAAATTCGTTTCAATTGATTGTTAATTGTAACGAATTGATCAAATTCGGCATTTTGACTGTTCACACTATATTTTTGATCAATTCAAGGTCTAAATCATGATATCAGTAATGCATTGAACGTAGGATTGCTTGGATTGATTCACTGATTATTCATGTTCATTTAATTGTATTGATTTGATCTAAATCTTTGAATTCAAGTTTAGCAGGAAATTGTTCAAACATATTATTAAGGTACTTTGACTTTGATTGAGTCGAATTGGACTAGATTTCAAACATATTCGGTGTTCGGATTGGTTCGTAATGGTTTGGGTTTGTGTTGCGAGTGGTTTGATAATGATTTGGATGTGATTTGGTGTAAATTGGTTGTGATTTGGACAAGTTTGGATAGGTTTGGATCTAGAAAATGATGAAGATGATGAATGCTCATTTGTAGTTTTCTTGAGCACATTCATTATTATTCAATTCTCATTCATTAGACGGTTATCAAGTTGTTGTAACCATTTATAACAACCCATTCGTTATACTGTAGATCTATTCGTTAAACTGCTCACATCATTCATTTCAACCACATTCGTTATTACATTTTTTCATCACACATTTGTGTTCACTGTTTCTCTTTCGTCACCTCATTCGTTACTATTTAACCACATTCATTGTTCACTCATTCGTCATAGTTCATATGCGTGAATAGTATCATTCGTGATTGTTCATTCGTCACAAGAGTTTCTCATTCGTTACACCTTTTCAACATTCGTTACCTAAGTTTCTGAGTTTGAAAGTTTTTATCCTTAAACTTTTCAAAGTTTAAACATCATGGCTAATTTCTATGCTTTATCATCACAAAACGCGATCATGCAGCATGTTAACCAGTGATTCTGAGATCGAGTCTCACACTAAATGCTGAGGCCCAATAAGTTGTGTGATATTCCTAAATGGAAACCAGGGATTTAAAGCACATTTGAGAACAATACATCCTGAGTGTATGCAAAGTTTGGAAAATGATCATGTTCTCTTAACGGTTAATTCTGTTACACTTGGTAATACTAAGAAACTGTTCTCTCAAATGTTTGCTGAAGAGAAGAAAGCTTATGAGATTGAAACAAAGGCTTATTCCACATTGGTTATGGCATTACCCGAGAATACTTTTCACCAGTTTAGCAATATTAAGATATGTGCTCGTTTGTATCAAGCTTTAAGATCAAAAATCATTGGAATTACAAAGGAGAGGAAGAAGTCAGTGTTAAATTCTCAATTCAGAAACGTTAACCTTATTCAAGGAAAAAGTTATGGGTGAATTGATTACAAGATTATGTCATTTGACCAATGAAATGCACATTTTTAATATGATTCCAGTTGACAGTGATCTCATTGACACATTGAAGAATTCTCTACCTCCTTATTCAATATATTTGATGGTACTTATAGAAAATGAGTATTTCAAGAATGATGAACTTATTGCAATGGATTTTATATAGAAGTTGGAGGAATGGGAATATGATTTAAAGTGTCAAGAATCATCCAACTTTATATGGTGGAAGAAATCCAATTACTAAAAGTGCATCTACTCCAATCACTTTCGGTTTATTCTCAATCAACTCAAGATATTCCTCAAGAGGTTGCTTCTGAACCTAATGTATTTCCAAGTTTAGATGGTTGTAATGTTGGTTCAGCTCCTCAAGTTACACCACCACCTAATGTATACATAAAGGAAGCAGAAATACATGTTGCTTTTTCATGGGAGATTTAATGGCTTCTTCTGAACAAATGGTGGGTGGTCAAGTAGCAAACAGTGATTTGATCGATGAGGACTATGATCAGGTTGATTCAGATGATCTGGAGATGATGGATTTGACATGGAAAATGTCAATGATTGTGAGAAAGAAAAAAATGTTCATGCAAATAATTGGTAAAGACATGCAAATAATTAGATTTGACAAACTGAAATTCAAATGTTATAACTGCCAAGAGTTGGTTCATTTTGCCAAGGAGTGTGACAAGCCCAGATAGGAACATCCTTCTTCACCAAGGACTCAAGATCGAAAGTTCAACACCAAAAGCAAGTATAACAACACTAAGTCAAAGGAGAAACCTAAATGAGTTGATTTTGCAAAACTTGGAGGGTCAAATGCAATGATAACTCAAGATAGCATTGATTGGTCCTAAAGGATGTTGGGTAATGTGTCTTTTGAAAAGAATCAAGCTTGGTTGTGACTGAACAACTGGAGCAGTTTGAAGATGCTAAAAATGATAAGCTTATGGATAAGAGTGATGACTCGTAAACAAAATCAGATGATTTAACAATTGGTTTGAAAGAAACGTTTGCTTGCATGGCCAAATACAGAAGAGGTTAGTTTTAACTTTTCTAAATATGTTTCTGTTGAGTTTGATAAAGGTGTTTCATATGTTGTTGATGAAATAGAATGTTTGTCATTGTGGTGATTACAAGTCAAAACTAGAATCACTTTGTTACCACAATGATCAAGTAATGTGTAATCTCATTATCATTGGTGATAATTATCAACAAATGGTTGAGATTGACCAAAAATCAAAATATAAAACTTAGGAATTTTCAATTAGTTATCATGATTTGAAAGCTGAGATATCAGTCAAACAAACCATAATTGATGGGTTAGTTCAATAAATTTTGAAATTAAGAACTAAGATCACCGAGCTTGAAAGTGAGGTGATGGAGTTGAAGAACAAGTTAGGAAAATTTAGAAATTCTTCAATCTTGTTAAATGAAATCCTTGAAGTTAATAACACTTATCAGAAAACTGGTGAAGCTGGTTTAGGTTATGTTGAAATCCCTCCTCCTTGCCATAATAATTATACCAATATCCCAGACACAGGAAACATAAAAACTATTGATATTTATGGTCATTTGACTATTTATCCACCTGTGACTGTGGATAAGGTTATTCATGAGGAGAAAGCAAAACCATTTGAAACAAAGTCAACTCCAACGCCTCAAATTCGTAGTAATGTGGCTTTTACTGAAACTGACCATGGTGTGTTAGTTGAAGATGTGTTTGAACCTCATGCGGTTCACAAAAACAAGAATATACCTGTTGTTAATCATATTCTTTGTGAACCATGTGATTCAGCGAATGTTGTATCATCAGAAAAGTCTGTTATTTCTGATGTGGATTTAATGAAGTTTATTAATCCGATTAAATGTGATAAAGTAAAAAGTGGTCGGGTTTACAAACTGAAAGGGGTTAATAAAGTATTTGATGAACAAAAAATCCCTTTAAGTTTGTTTAAGCCTGAATTGATTGAGAGTGTGTTTAAGGATGAGACATCGAGTTTGACTAAGTTTGAAAAAGCTTTTAAAAATTAAAAGTGATTAACATGTGTCATGTAAAAGAAAAATCAAGTTTTCTAAAACCGATCAAGTTTGTGAAATCATCAGGTTTAGATTCATCAAAGAGTTTTTCTGAATGTCCGAACTTTGATTTTTACAAAAATAACTATGTAAACAATATAGAAAATCCTAAATTAAAGGTTGTGACTTTTCAACCTGATGAGTCACACTTAATAATTGATTCACCACAAATTTTTTTTGGATATGAGAACATGTTTCTCATGTGGTGAGTGTGGCCGTACTTCTAAAAAGTGTGAATCTAGGGTGAAGATTAAAGGAAATTCAAAGGAACAAGTTCCTATGATTAAAAGAATCTTGAAAAGATAGCCTACTCAAGTCAAGGTTGATGACACTCATATAATTTTTTATAAAGTTAACCCTAGGAAGGTTGTGAGGGTTAATTTCAAGAGTTTAATGTATCTAACAAAAAGGTTGAGCTTGTTAAACCTATTTGTAAGAATACGAACACTTGTGTGATTCGTGATGAATATCTTAAAAGAAAGTCAAAAGCACCTTTGATGTATACTCTTGTTCATCAATTACACCAGCAGAACTTGAAACAAAATTCACGTGAGATCACGGTTCCTGCTGAGTTTTTGCTAACGAGAAAACCTAAAATTGAATTATGCCGAAAGGAATTAGAGATTGAGCCCAAGAGTGAGGCCTTGGATGCCTTTTTGAACTTATCAGTTACTTGACTGTGTAAAGTTTATCCATGACTATTTCAGGAGACAAATGTATCATGGATAGTGGATGTTCTCGGCATATTATCGGCAATCTTAGTCTCCTTTCAAATATAAATGATATTCATGGGGGTTATGTAGCGTTTACGGGTAATCCAGAGGTTTGATTACAAAGGAGGGAGAAGTCTCAAATGGTCGTATTACATTTGAGAAGGTTAATTATTGTGACAAAGTTGATCATAATCTGACGAGTGTCACAGATTTGTGATTAAAACTTTACAAATTTGTCCAGTGATAAGGAGTGTGTAATTCTCAAACCGGAATTTGTTATTCCTAAGGACATGGTTATCATGCGATCACCTCGATCGAATGATATTTATGTGCTTGACATGGCGTTAAAAGAGACTTCCTCATCGACAACAACATGTTTTTTTATCTCTTAAGCAACATAGAAAGATACGATCCTCTAGCACAGAAGGATGGGTCATATCCACAATCGAAAGATGAATCATTTGATGGCAAATGATTTGGTGGATGGTGTTGCATTGAAATTTTTCAAGACGACCGATCACTGTGTTGTGTGTAAGAAAGGTAAATAGAGGCAGAACTCACATCCACTAAATATGGCATCGTTCGGTTATGTAAATAAAGCAAGTATTGCTGGAGATCTTTATTGCTTAGTCGTTACTGATGACTATTCCCAATTCTCGTGGGTGTTATTTATGAGCACAAAGGATCAAACTCCCATTCTAGTACAAAATTTGATCACTAAGATCAAATCACTTTACAAATTGAAAGTGAGACGTATCCGAAGTGATAATGGAACGAAATTCAAGAAAAGCATGATTGAATTTTTCTGTTTGCAAAGGGGTATTAATCACGAATACAGTGCCCCGTATGTGTCATAACAGAATGGTGTTGCTGAAAGGAAGAATCGGACTTTATTTGAGGCGGCTAGAACAATGTTAGCGGATTCTAAGATTCCAGTTCAATTTTGGAACGAGGCTGTGAATACTGCATGTTATACGATGAATAGAGTTGTCATGATTAATAAGCTCAAGAAGACGTGCTATGATTGCACAATGTTGAAGAAAGAAGCGGATAAATTTGAAGAGAAAGCGATTGAATGATTCTCTTTCTTGGATATGCGTCTCCTAAGAAAAGGGTATTTACTTATCTTTTGGGTGTGTTGAAGAGTGGTACCATGTTAATTGTCAAAGATACACCACACCACCTACCGACAAAGGACCTAATTGGATGTTTAATTATGAAAGTCTTTTTGATTCTTTCACTCCCTCGGTTGATGTTGAACAGGAAGATTTGTTTCGTGCTTATGTTGAAGAAGAGATGTTATATAAGCCGAGATCTTCTATTTATGAAGATTCTATTGTACCTGATCAACCTGAAATTTCTAATGTGTTTATTTATCTTTTGATGATGCCGACTTTGATTATTCTTCCTCTGCCCCATTTACTAAATCTCAGGATGCTCCCAACATTTGAATGCTAAATCGGCTGAACAAAATGACACAACCTTGCAATGCAGTGTTATAGTTCTTGAGAATCCAACACTCAGGATTCATTCTTATCATCTTAATACATGATCCAGATCATGCATGACATCATTTACGTGAAAACGTTATGATTCGGACCGATTAAATTGTTATTTGCTATACTAACCAATATCGCGAAATAATATCGTAAAGGATTAACAACACATTCACTTGTAAGCTCTGATATATTGATATAACAACTTGAGTACAAAATTAGAACTGTTACCAATACTGTTACTAAAATAATGAACATGAAAGCCTATTTATACTACTACGGTACCTACGTGTAAGTCCATGGTGTAACGATTCTGGCAGAATCAGGTATACCCTAACCGGTATATACTATTTATGTGTTATTTAATAATGAATATATGAATTATAATGTGTTTATACGAGTATGTATGATTCACAGTACGGATTATACTCGATTATACAGTTAATCGTATTGGAAATACGATTAACCGATTAACGGTTATTGAAGCCCGAACGAATCGAGGATTACATTATAGATGAGATATATGATATTTAGTGATGTTTACGAAGTATTAAAGCTTCGGGATAAGTGAATTAAAGCACAGAAAAGAATTTTCGATTTAATGGTATGACGACACGTTGAACGAAACCTTTAATACCAAACCAAGCAAGAGACGATCGATCAAGCCGAAAAAGATGCACGATTATTAATAATATGATGTTCTAAGATAATAAATGCCATGGTTTAAGTTTTTAAAGTTTTTAAATCGGTTTTATATAAATTTCATTTTTTAAGCCAAAAACGACCGTTTTAACCTCGTTTTAAGCCGAATTAGACGATTAACCGAAAAAACGAACTAAACCAGATTATCCAAAACATTATCCAGATTACAAAAATCTGAATGTGTGGCTAGAAATGGAGGAGTGGGTCCCACCCCACCCTCCTTTGTGGTCCGATCGGCATAAGGGGTTCAACCCCATAGCCTTGTTATTTTTTTAAACACAAACACGTCCATGATCTTCAACTCTCTCAACTTCATGAATAAAAGATCCAAAGTTTTAGCAAGAAAACCGAGGTAAAAATCGAATTATGTACGTGTTCATCTTCGTTTCTTGAGTTTGTTTGCAAGAAAATGAGGTTTCAAAGATGAAAACCGATTCTTGCATGATCAAGGGATGTATACGGGTTATACAAGGGATCTTGGTCCAAGAAAGGAGATAAACGAACCAAAAACGAATTTTTACGGTTAAATCTTTGTTTTTAAACCATAACCGAAACCATGAAAGAAATGGCTTGATTGTGAGTGTAACTTGCTTGGTGTGGTGTTATTGTGCTTGTAGGTGTTGTATCTAGTTGTTAGCAAAGGCTAGAAAGCGAGATCCTTGCGATTTGAAGCTAGAAACACAAGGTAGTTCGGTTTTGTATGATGTTTGTGTTTTGGACAGATTGTGACACGTTTAGAGTTAGGGCATGAAAATTTACAGAGATGATCTACACATGAAAATATGAGATCTGTGAAATTTTGGTAATTTTTGGACAAAGGATGAATATTTGGTGAATTTAATGCTCGGTTTTGGCTAAAAATGGTGAAAAATAGTTAAATATCATGAAAAATTCTGTAAAATTCTAGATAAGCTTTTTATAACATGTGAAAGTCACACACAAAATTTTAGGTCCGTTGGAGAAGTCTAAGTAGGCTTTTCGGTTAAACGAGTTCAAGGGTTTCCTAGCTCGGTTTTAGTGAAAATGGCATGTAAAAATAGATTTTGGTTCTGGAAAAATTACAGGGGACTATGGGGATGGCAGGGGTCATACAGGAAAAAATTGGGATTTTTCTAAGATTGTTTGGTATTTATGACATATTTAGTGTTTAAATGGTGTTTAAAAATAGATGAATAAATTTTAAATATAAAACTTAATTCTGGAAATATTTTTATAAAATTCCCCACTGTAAAAAAGTGATTTATACAAAATTTCAAGATCCGAGATTAAACGGATAATTATTTGTGTAAAAACAAACTTTTAAAGCTTAAAACGCGTAAACCGGTAAAGTTCGCCTAAACGAACTGACTGGTGTATAAAAACCCTAAAAATGAACTATTTTCATATAACTGAGTTAAATGTAAATCATCCGAAAATAATTCGGATGATTTGAGTAATTTTAACCGATTTAACAGTTTCCGGTACGCCAAAGACGAAAACGGGTCCCGCGGCCAATCGGGGCGTCTAAACCGAGCTCTAAATTCACAACTTTAATTAAATTATCAGTCAACAACTATTTTCGGGTCGTGTGTGACCAAACTCATTTTTGAAACGTAAAAACGGATAACCGTGCTAGGCACGCAAAACGGGAAAAACGACTAATAGTAATTTTGACTAGTGAACTCTAAACGATATCACAATCTGAGTCCGGAGAAGTGTTTCTGGGTTAACATTGCCCCCGGAACGGTTACAGTACTGGGTTAACAGTGTCCCCAGATGTACCGGTTAACACGGCTAAAGTTATATTAATAGTGATTGTATAGTAACGAATTTAGGGATCGTATTACAGATCCGGATTAATAGCTCACATACTGTGTTACTGCTTGCGATAAGGTGAATTTCACGAGCCCCTTTTCTGAATTGTTTTTAAATATTTTCCCGGGGCGGAAAACATGTTACTATTGAAATGTTTAAGTACATACTGAACGCATGGATTGGCGTGTATTTATAAATATTTGATTGTACGGGAATCGTACGGAATGGGTACAGTACTGGGTTAACAGTGTCCCCAGATGTCCCTAGAAGTGTTTCTGGGTTAACATTGCCCCCGGAATGGGTACTGCACTGGGTTAACAGTGTCCCCAGATGTCCCTAGAAGTGTTTCTGGGTTAACATTGCCCCCGGAATGGGTACCGTACTGGGTTAACAGTGTCCCCAGATGTCCCTAGAAGTGTTTCTGGGTTAACATTGCCCCCGGAACGGGTACAGTACTGGGTTAACAGAGGTTTCACTTGTGGGCTCAGCATAATTACATCGCTAATATATGATTATTATAATGATTTGTCACAGTTGTTTAAATTAGTGAAACTCACCAACTATTCATAGTTGAACCGTTTTCTTTACATGCTTTCTAGGTACTCCCAAACTGGAATAAGTGCTACATGCTTGACGATGCGTGCTTTTGTGGAAGCTTATGATCTTTTTGTATTAAATATGTTAATGTATTGTTGGTAAAACTTATGTGTTAACGCCTAGATGGTAACTGAACTCGGAACAATGTAATATGATGTAAATTAACGTAGTGGTGTTTTCTTTATAAGCAATGCTGTTGATATCAGACGTGTCTGTTGCATCCCGTTTACGTTTCCGCTGCGGTTACGGGGTGTTACACATGGTCAGCGTATAAAACTTATACGACCATGTAAGTCTTATACGGATGACTGTGACTTAAACAGTTTACATAAATGACAGTTTCAGCCCTTTACAAAACAAACTATTACATAATAAGCCCATAAGACCTAGCATTAGACATTTAATGCTCTAACATCATCCGCATGACAACGTTATTGGTGATGTACATGACGCGACGTCTAGTTGTCTAATGTTTGCGATGATAAGGTATTGTGTGCATATTCGGATATGCATGCATCAGGAACCATGAGCATCTCCAAGTAAACTTGCTTTTTATCCCATATTGAATCTACAAGTGTTTCTGTGTCACTTCAAGAACACTCTTGGCTAGAAGCAATGCAAGAGGAATTGAAATAGATTATACGACTGGGTGTTTGAGATTTCATTGATCCCAACAAAATGGGTATTTAAATGAAAGGACGATCGTGGGGTAATCATGAGGAATAAGGAATGATTAGTTGTCCAAGGTTTTAACCAAAAAGAAGGCATAGATAACACCGAGGTATATGCTCCGGTTGCTCGCCTAGAGGCTATACGTATTTTTTTTTGCCTATGCAGCTTTCAAGAACTTTAAAGTCGATCAAATGGACGTTAATAGTGCGTTCTTGAACGGGGAAATTCACGAGGAGGTGTATGTGAAACATCCTCCTGGTTTTGAAGATCATGACTATCCTAAGCGTGTTTACCTGTAAGTGCATTATTTGTTGTCCGCAGCTGTTCGAATAAGTTAAGGGCAGTTTAGTCTTTATGTTTAATGTAATATGGGCCATTCGCTAAAAATGTTTAGCGAATGAGGTCCATTGATTATAGACTAAGCTCATTCTTTAAGTTAAGAGCTCATAAGCTAAGGATTTTTAGCATATGAAGGCTCATTCATTAAAGTAATGCCCATTCGTTATGGGATTTATCGAATGTTAGAGCATTTTTTGTCTAATGCTATGTGTAGTGGGCTAAATGTGTCATCTGTATTTTGTAAAGGGCTGAATTGTCAATATTCGTAAGTTGTAAAGTGAAACGTATAAGTTAGGAAGCGTATAAGCTTATACGCACGTGTAAGCTTATACGGTGACCACAATTTATACGCTATCACTGTAGTCTATAAATAGGGCTTTCATGTTTTGATTTCATAACGGTTGACAGATTATTCAGATTGTACTTTCATTGTGAGATCAATATACTGAATGTTATGAGTGATTGCGTTGTGACGTCTTTGTGATATATTTATGCTAGATCGTATCATATAGTAAATATAATTGAATCGGTCCTAATCATTACGAGTTAACGTACATGATGTTTAGCATGAAGAGGCTCATGTTGTTACAAGTGGTATCAGAGCGTAAGGCTCATATTTACTATTGACTATTAGAGAATTTTTGTCTATCGCTAGGTCTTGGTTTGGTTAAACGAGCTATTATTGTTAGATATGTTGTAAGGAACGTATAAGTTGGTAAACGTATAAGCTTATACGGGCATATAAGCGTATACGCCTCACCAAATTATACGGTCTATAGTGTTTTAGTATAAATAGGACCTATCATGTCATATTTTGCAATTCTCTAGTAATCCTCATAATCATTTGTAATCTTAGAGAGTCATATTTTGTTATTTTGGAGGCTTTATGTCATATCAATAATAAGAGAATCTTTGTGTGAATTGTTATGTGTTTATCCCTTTGATTAGTGATTCTGTCATTAATCATCGTAGAGTTTACAAAACGTGATTACGATCCATAAAACAATTTTACAATATCCAATATATTGATATAACAATTCGAGTACAAAACTGAATAACTATCACAACTGTTATGAAATCTAAACTTGAAAGCCCGATATATAGTCTATAGTGACAATGTATAAGTTGTGGTCACCGCATAAGCTTATACGGGCATATAAGCTTATACGCTCGTGACTTATACGTTTCACTTTACAACTTACTAATATTGACAATTCAAACCTTTACAAAATACAAATGACATAATAAGCCCACTAGACCTAGCATTAGACAAAAATGCTCTAACAAACTCCCCCTTGGATAATTCTAGATCTAAATTAAAAACAAAATACATCAAACTGATTTCAACTAACTAATGAAGTAGACCTCGAACGTCTTAACTTGAAAATTTGGATATATCAAATTACCCATGGATGTTTTGGTAGCACCCAGGCACCTGATAATCCAGTCTTTTGACCTATGTTGAATCTATAATAATGATGGTGAATAAAATTTTTATGAAAACACCATCATAAATTCAAATAATCTATCCAAGATTTGGACATATGATATTATGTGAAATAATCCACCCACTTGCGGATATTAGTCTTGAACAGAAATCTTGTAATCTTATGTTTGTCCTTTCCACTTCATTCTCTTCCAGTTCATCCTCATCTGCTTCATGTATCATCATCTGTAACAACAAAGTCACAGTTAATCGATAAACATTTGTTACTATAAACTGTTTTTAAAACAATAAAATTCCAGCACACAAACGAAGAAAGTCAGACATAAGCAAACAGTCATACCTTGATAATTAACACCTATAGAGGAAGAATTTGAACTAAAAGATATGAACAAAATAATGTGAAGGTGTTTTAAAGTACAAAAGGATATAAAGGCAGACTTATTGTAGGTTCCCTGGACGGATCTCACGAGATATCTCGATCAACTCAGGTGCGGAATCCCTGCGTAGATCGTTACGAGCGTAGAACACGAATCACACGAACACACGATACGATAAACGAACACGTTATATTATAACTCAAACACGTGATACGATATCACTATTACAGACACACGTTACAGCTCTCGTAACAACTCGAACAAACTAACACGAACAACTCACTGGAACTCCACTTTTCAACTATTCAGCCGTAACCTATCAATATAAATACACGACAACTTCGCCTGGCATGTTCAGGCGAAGTTGTCCATAACTTCGCTTGACTAACAAGTTCGCCTAAACAGCGAACTTGTCAGTAACTTCGCTTAAGACATATATAAAACATAATTAACATTACAGACTCGATTACAGACACTAGACTATGAACTACTGACATTATGCACCAACAGACTACCCCTTGGCAGTAGCTTCATGTCTTGATCTTCAAGCACGTGTCTTGTAACCTTCAATCTCTTTGTTTTCATGCATGTACTCCTTCTCTCACACATACCGTGACTACTCGTTGATATTTCCTCGCTTCGTCTTTCCAAGCAGGAATATAAAATATCTTCTTTTCATTTAACACCTGCAGATCAGCTTTCGATAAATTAACAAGATGCATCGGACATACACTCTTAGCACTTCTTGTTCGTCTTCGTCTTCCATCACGGCTTCAGCAGTCTGGCAATCAACATACCACCATTTAAGGTTCTTTAACACATCCTTGGGCATTGTCTTCATCGGCACATCTTTAAGACATCGAATCGGTTTGTACTTCATTACCATCCAAGGCTTGCCATCTGCTCTCATTCCCCTTTCTTTATCTTCCACTAGTTTTCCCTTCTGTGGCTTTAATAACTCAAACTTCTTTTCTTTAATACTTTCTTTCCACACGATCTTCCCAATAACTCTGGCCATGTTGTCGTCACTTCTATTAATCAACCCCAATCTAGCCAAATCCTTCACCTCACATTCAGGCAATGTATTGAGAGATCTCAACGTTCTCTTAAAGTATTGAATCCCATCATATCTTTTCACCACGAACACTTTTAACTGTTCATCATATAGCCAACAGATAATTCCTTTCTTTGATTCAGCATAGCCTTTGATATTATAACTTTTCTTGAACATGGTTGGAACAGCAGGCTTCTTAGTTTTGATAAACCAATGAGCATAGCCTTCCTTCCATCTAGGCTACTCCTCCCATTCTGTATCATCATTTGCCATCTCATTACCCATATCGGCTTTCTCAACATCTGGGATCTCGTGTTTAACATTTTCCTCAATTATCTCACCCTCTTCAATCTCATCTTCAATCACAATTTCTGCACCAATCTTTTCAATCTCCTCAATTGGCAGCACATCATCATCAAACATCACATCATCATCTCGCATATCATCATCCAATTCTTTCAAAGCATCAATCACATAATACTGAACAACCAGTTTGTCTGTCAGCATTGAAAACTGTGCATAAAGTGATCCACTAGAACTTTCCATCAATATAATATTCCTATCAGCAACACACGTGTAAGGTTTTAAACGTATAAGGTCCAACACCGTATAAGGCTATATCCACGTGTAACCCTAATAGCGTATAAGGTTCAAAACAACGTGTAAGTTCAATAAATGTATAAGATCATCAAACGGATAAGTAATTTGATCTTATACGTTTAACAGTCAAAAACTAGGTCAAACATCAATTAAACAAATTAGACTGTAATGAACAACGATGTTTGGTCTAACAGATTTGGAATACCATCATTAAACACAAATGAACCAAACCCCTATGAAAACTGATCCAATTAAGACAAATTTAACAAACCCACTGTTCATCGCCAAAAACCCATTTCAGATATGAAGTATAAGCTTGATTTTATACCTTTGAAGATACTCGCAGTGTAAAGATCAACCACAAGTATAATGAAATAAATAGAACTCAGTTATACGGACCAATGATTTGAACAAAGAAATAGCGTATACGTCTCAACAAGTTATGCGTTTTGACCAACAATGAGACTTCATCCGTATAACATTCTTTATATATGAAGACTTATACGCCCGTATAAGAGAATTAACTTATACGTCCGTATAAGTTCATCAAATTGACTTTTGAGATTTTCAAACATTAAAAACCAATATACGATCCAGATCAAGTCCAAACTAATGACCTTGATGAATCCTTTGAATTCATTGAACCAATTTTGCTTTTAGATTTTTAAACACCCAATTTCACCTATTTTGAATTTAATCAAGTCCAAGTTAATGACATCGATTAATTTATTAAACAATTCATTCCCATTTTTGAATAATTTTGTCAGAAAACAAAATCTCGATTCGGATTCTTGGATATCTAGACCCAAATCACCTTTCACCAAAGTCGAAAGTAACTCAGAAATGTAAAATCATTTTGGTTTTAAGAAAGAAAAGATGTAAACAAGACAAAATACATCAAACTAAGAACAAATAACAAATAAAATGGAACACATATTTTTGTGAGTTGAGCAAGGAATAATATTGATCAATCCATTCTTCCATCAAGGTTTTCAGATTTATTTTGTTTGATGTTAAGTCGAATATGGATACTGTTGTCCACTTAAACTTTTGTAACAAAAGATTCAGAGACATCAGTGATATGATTAAGGTTCAATTAGGCACATAATATCAGAACATGATCAACTTCTAATCTTGATTCAGGCTTAAGTTAATTTTTACCATATCACCCCAACTTGACTTAAACCATAGAACAAGCAGATCAGAAATTTTAAAACTTTTTACTTTTTGAAATCATAGCAATGGCTTTCCACAACAAGGCATACCCCCGTTATCAAGCAACAAACCAAGCTTCCTTTGCCAAGGATGAGTATGCACGATTTCATCTGTCGGATTGCATGCATTGTATTCCCCTAGGGTCCGATTCTTAAGGGTGTTAAGACGCGCGCAAAGGCGGGACAATGTATGGCTAACATTTTTGATCAAGTCAGTATTGTAATTTTGTACTTTTGTACAGAGCGATCAAGTTTAATGACTTATCAAGGATCTTTCGAATACCCAGATGAAACCGCATTAAGACCTCATGGCTCCAGAATCCTAATGCATCCCATCAATAAAGAATTGAAGGTTATAAACCATACACCATTGATGTGTAGACCATGTACCAGACGCTATAAACACTTTATTAACACTTTATTTTTGCGATCTACTGAAACATAAGGCTCAAGTATGACACGCTATTACATTCATGCCTTCATTACCAAGACTTTTGCTAGAAAACTAACCCATCTTTCAACATGACAATCTTATGTTTATATCACTTATTCCCTTACTTGTATGTTCGAAAGCCTACCCATACACCAAACATTAAGCAATAAACTTTTATTCTTCAACCTACTGGATTTGAAACAAGACAATCAATGTACTGTCCTCTTCCTTTTATGCTTTAAAACTCATTTTGAGTAGCAATTTTCTATTGTTTTTGAATTTTTCACATTTTTCATATTTTTCAATGCTTTTGGCTTTTAAGAGTTTTTCAAATGTTTTAGAAATGTTACCAAACGCCCCAGTTACTTTCCATTCTCAGGTAAATGGCTCTCTCGAATATCTACAAGTAAATATCAGGACCAAACATATACAAGTATATGTCCTTTGAATATGAGAAACTGACATAATTTTCAGCGAGAGGTTATATTTGAATGTTTTTGGTTTTACTCTATACAAACTGAAATCACAATCTTTTTGTATTTTTCCCAAATCATTTTCCCCCCTAAAATGAAAAACCATTTAAAGAAAATATTTACAATTTTATTAAAAAATTTTGACTCAGTGAACTGTTACTCAAAGGTCGGAATCCATAACCTCGGTATCACTCACTTTCCCACCACCCATAGACTTTATACCATTAAGCCCCACCAAATACAAAAATTCGTTTTTATCAAAAGCTTTAGTAAAAAGAACAACTTTTGGCTCATTGGTGTGAATTTTATCTACGGTAATCAAGTTCTTCGCGTAACAGTCACAGATGAAGTGATACCCGTATGTCAATATTTTTTTTTTGAGTGACTTACCGGGTTTTTAGTTATGGATATGGCAGCAGTTTTATATACCAAAATAGGAGTAGTAAGAAAATTCAAACCGTAGTTGCGCATTTGTTGTTGTACCCACAAAACCTGAGAATAACATCTAGAAGCAGATACATATTCAGCTTCACATGTGGATAGCTACACAGTCGGCTTCTTCTTACACTGCCATGTCACCAGCCTACTACCAAAGAATTGACATCCGGCGGTGGTAGATTTGGCGTTTAGCTTGCAGCTACCATAGTCAGAATCAGAATATGCTTTCAGCTCAAATACATCGTCTCGAGGATACCAAAGACCGACCCCTGGATTCCCCTTAAGATACCGAAGTATCCGCTTCACCAATGTTAGGTGAGAGACCCTTGGACTGGATTGATATCGGGCACAAAGACAATTCGGATACATGATGTCTGGCTTAGAAGTAGTAAGATACATGAGGGAACCAACCATAGAACGGTAGAGTGTTTCATCGACCTTCTCCCCGGTGGGATCAGGACCAATTCCGTGAATAACCGAAAAAGGAGTGCTACTCGGCGATGAGTCAGCCATGTTGAACTTTTCAAGGATATCATTGACATATTTTGTCTGATGAATAAATATCCATCAGACTCTTGTTCGACTTGCAATCCTAAAATTTCAACTCTCCCATAGCGCTCGTTTAGAATTTTGACTTCATAACCTCCTCAAAATATTTGCACAGAACATCATTGGTTGACCCAAAAATGATATCGTCCACCTAGACCTGGACTATCAGTAAATGACCATCCACTTCCTTAATGAAGAGGGTACAATAAACGGTGCCGCGGACAAAGTTATTGTCTAAAAGATGTTGAGACAATGTGTAATACCAAGCTCTCGGGGCTTGGTGTAGACCATAAAGAGCTTTGTCGAGCAGGTACACTTTTTCTTTGTGAATCTGATCGACAAACCCCGGTGGTTGTCCTACAAAGACTTCTTCACCCAATTCACCGTTCAGGAAAGAAGACTTAACATCCAACTGGTAGACCTTGAATCCCTTCCAAGATGCAAAGGCTAAGAAAATTCTAAATGCTTTAAGTCTAGCAATGGGAGCGTAGACCTCATTAAAATCAATTCCTTCTCTTTGATTATAGCCCAGAACAACTAATGTAGCCATGTTTCTAACAATTATAACATTTTCATCTCTTTTGCATATGAAGAGCCACTTTGTGTTAATGCATCGTTTACCATCTGGTAGATTCACTTGCTTCCAAACTCCAAGTTTTTATAATTGTAACAGTTCCTCTTGCATTGTATTTACCAAACTTTCTTCAGTCAAAGCTTGCTTGTATGTCTTCGGTTCAATTTGAGAAATGAAACATTTGAAAGAGAACCGATTTGAAGAGGATCAACTTAAGAATAATAACAAATTAGACTTTGATCAAGTTGACTTTGAGTACGAACACTAGAATTAAGATCTCCAATGATATTCTCTTCTGGGTGATATGATAAAGTTCCAAGCATAACTTCACCAGGAACTACCACATCATTTGAAAGATTCATGATATTATCATCAGAAAGCACAGAACCAGTAGCATCAGGATCAGAAATAATAGGATTAGGTGTCGATTAAATCAAAGACTCAATCACATCAGTATGATCTTCACCATCATCGTCAATAGAAGTTGTTGTCGGAGTATCATCCACATGATCATCATCATCATCAAGAATCGGATCTTCATTAAAGATTGGAACATCTTGTTCAACATTTACTTGAGAGACTTCACCAGAATATTGTTGAAATAACAATGTGGCCAATTCATCAGAAATTTCTTCTTCAGGAAAAAAGAAACAGCTCCACAAGTTGTCATAGTCAAACATCCATGAATCATCTTTTCCTTGAATAGGAGTAGCATATCTTTGACAATCCACATGTTGTACTTGCATAATACGGATGATGCTAGGTAAAAATACTCTTCTTAAAGGACTAGCATAACCCACAAAGAAACCTTCCACGGACTTTGCACCGAATTTACCATCAGGATCCAGAACAGTACATTGGGATCCGAAAGGCTCAAGCCCCTTCAACGTAGGCTTACGTCTATTAAGTAGATCAAAACGGGTTTTGCCATATTTCTTTACTGTCAGGACATGGTTAAGAGTGTAACAAGCTGACGCAACAACTTCATACCAGAAACTCACAGGTAGCTTCAAATCCGCCAACATCGACCTAGTAGTTTCAATCAGAGTACGATTCTTTCGTTCAACAACACCATTTTGTTGTGGTGTAAAGGAGCGCTAAACTCATGAAGAATACCCCATTGATTACAGTATTGAAGCATACAGTTGTTTATGAACTCGGTACCATTGTCGCTTCGAAACCTTCAGATTGGCAAGTTGTATAACATTTCAAGCTTTTTGAACAGAATCATCAAGTTGTCGAACGTTTCATCCTTCGATTCAAGAAACATTACCCATGAGAAACGCAAATAATCATCAGTGACCACCAAGCAGTACAATTCCCCGGTGATACTTTTAATATTCACAAGCCCAAATAAGTCCATATGAACCCTCTCAAAAGATAAGTTGATTGTATTGATGAGTTTGTCGGGTGCGATTTTTTCTTTAGCTTACCCTTCTTGCAACTCAAACATTGAGGACTCAAATGAAAACCTTTAAGATTCGCTCCTTCAACCAATTGATTGTGAACAAGAAAGTTCATTTTCCGAACATTGATGTGACTTATGCGACGATGCCATAGCACATATGCTTTTTCAGATGTTTTGGTTACAAAACACTGAGCAGTGCCTTGTGTCGATGAAGCAACATTCATATTAAGCACGTAAAGATCATTTTCTTTTGGTGCTTTCATCAAGATCCACTCTTCTGGAATCTTATACCCAAGCTAGAGAATCAAACAGTCTTGATTTGTAAAATGTGTTGAGAAGCCTATGTCACAAATTTGAGATATGCTCAGCAAGTTATTCTCAAGCTAACACTACTTTCCCATTCGTTAACGTGCCTTCTCCAACAATTTGTCCTCTCTGAATTCCTTCAAATCCCACATACCCTCCTCGAATAGATTGAACATTCTTTACCAAATGGAGAGTTCCAGTCATGTGTGGAGAGGCTCCACTATCCATTAACCAACGCGAATCATTGAATCTAGAAAGCCCCTACAAAAAGAAGCAATTCGAAACAAGGGAACCCAAGCCTTCTTGGTCTTGGGTTATTTCATTAAAAACTTCCTCCAAATCATCATATTAATAATCAGACAATAAATTATCAGACGAATATGAACTCAATGAAACAACAATATGTTCATCAACTTGATTAACAACTTCATTTAAAGACTTAATAGATTGTTAATCAAAATGATCAATTAATGACTCAGCAGCTTGGTTATCAGGTGGATTAACAACTTGTTCATTTGGTGGGTTAACATTTTCATTAATTTTAACCTTTGCCACCCAGTTCTGACCAACATAACCTTTATTTTTTATAAAATCTAACATTTTTCTTGGCATTCAAAGATTCACCCACTTCGAAAATCTTTTTGACAAATTCCTTGTTTACACCTCTCTTTAAAATCTTGACTGGTGGAGGTGTAGGTTTCACCACAGGAATTTTAACATATGGTTTTTTATTCACCACATGTTTTCGTTCTTGACAAGATCTTTTATAACACGAACAGAACAAATGTACTTCTTCATTGCAACATAAACACTTCTCCCATCAACAAATTTGTTAACAGAACATGGTTCACTTGACTCTCTCTTTCAGCTTTGAGCTTGTAAAACTCATCATTTGATTTCCTTGTAAAGATAGCCTCTTTTTGTGCTTCAGAGGTCTCACCTTTCACAAACACAATATTTTGAAAACCATTTTGTGGTTTTTCAGGCTTTTGGTTATCCTCTTTGAAACCAATACCCTTTCGTTTATAATAAAAACTGGTTTTAGCGAATCTTGAGTTATGATTATCATTTCTACCAGTTTTACCATTTGAATTGGGTTTTGTTTTCTCATATTGATTACCAGTTTTAATTCTTTCACTAGATGAACTTTCAGATTCATCCGGCATAAAATCAGCAGCCTTTTTACCAACCTCACTATAACACTTAGAACTAAGAACAACTTGAACACCATGTTCATCACATAAATTATCATGTTGTGGTGAATCAAACACACATTCAACGTCTTGAAAAATCCTTTGGGTTCTTTTGGAACATAAGAACTCCAAATTGGAGGCGGAACAACATGATATTTTGGAATCTCTATTGGAACAATGTGATCCAAAACATATTTAGAAGCTGAATAAGTTGTCAATTTTGTTTCAACACATTCAAATTCAATTTTAATCAATTCCAATTCTCTTTTTAGTTCTGCTTTTTAATCCACATGTCGATTAATGGCAATTTGCTTATCTTCAACTATGTAAGTGAGCATAGTAATCATTTTTTCATCTTGCAAAATTTTGATCCACAAATTTTTCTCACACGATTGAAGCTTTTCATAAGCCTCTTTCACATTTTGAAAATCAAGAAACATTTTGTTATAATCATTTTTAAGCAAATTAAATTCTGTTATCAATGAATTAATAACAAACTCCTTTTCTTCATGTGATTCACAAATGCGTTGAATTTCATCAAGAGAAAATTGACCAGCCATGTTTACTTGAAGAATAGGTGCATCACGAATTACTTCTTGATCCGAATCTTCACTAGTTTCTCTCTTTGAAGTATCTTGAACTCCAGCAGTCTCACCTTTAGTCTCATTAGTAACCTCCTCTTGCTCATAATCAATTCCAAAGTCAATCTTTACATGTGGAACTTCTTTGCCATTGAACCAACTTGCAAAACTTTCAAACACATCAGGTGGCAAAAATGACTTAAAAAATTCATTAGGAATCGATTCAAAACTTTTAGAAGAATCCTCAGTAGAATTCCCTTCATCATCATTCAGACCTTCGGTGACATCAGCATTTTCTGCATCATTCTTGTCCTCTTGTATTTTTTACTTCTGAACATTCACCCACTATTTCTGCCATATTAGCTTTATGAACCACATAATTCCAGTTAAAACCCTCATCAATTTGAGCTTGACAAGCCTTTGAAGACGAAGCTTCATTTTTCTTTTCAGCTTGTGTAGGTGAACTTTGATAATAAATTGTTTGTCGGATGTAGTCTCAGCCAAACAGATTAGGACTTGAATCTCCAACTTCAGGATTTGGACACTATCAATTGAAATATCCTTTTTTTTGCATCGAAAGCATCTGACTTTGACTTATTAAAACCGAGTTTAGTAGTTTTTCCATCCAGACAATTCTTCCCAGTATTTCCCTAAACCTTTGAGCTCTCCTCACCATACTTGCCATACACCAATGAATGTCAAGCATTTCCATTTCCTCAGGGTCAATTTGATCATAATCTTCTTTTGTCATATTATAATTCCCAACACGACCATCAATCAAACACTCGTATGACTCCACAGTCATTCCCAATACGACCAGCCATGTGTTCTTGAACATTCTCCAAAGTCAGTCCATTGTTGTTTTTGATAATCACAACAATGTTTCATTGAACATCATATGGATGACTTGTGGTCTTTGGCGATTGATCAGGAACAGCGAATGTTGTCGAATTAGTACCAACATAAGAGCTTGTAAAGTGAGGTATGTTCAAAGGTTGACTTGACTGAGAATTCCCACCAAAACTACTATCAGTAACATAAGCAGTTTGGATCTTCTGGCTTGGGACACTCACAGATTATGAAGAGTTAAAGTACAAACCAATGTCTTGAACTACTGATGAATTCTTCATTTTCTGTTTCTTTCTTAACTCAAGTTCGTGTGCTTCTAATTTCTCAATGAAACGGGCTAAAGTCAATCTTGCATAATTGATTGGATTTGATTGTTGAATCATTATAAAAGTATTCCAATGATGAGGCAAAGCATCAGCTAGCTTATCAATATATTCATAATCTTCTTTGTTAATCCCCAATCTCTTCATCTCGTTCACAAGGTGACAATATCTTTCAACATTTGAGGCATCGTTTCACCTTTAACCATGGTAAAAATGTCAAACTCCTTCTTAAGGAAACTCATATTTGACTTTCATATATCACCATTACCATGATCTTTATTCATAAGAGCCTCCCATATTGAATGACAAGATCCATTGTGTTGTAGTAATTGAAAGATATCAGATTTGATTGATTGCTTAAATAAGTTCATCATATTTTTCTCATGCATGAACCTAGGCTTGTCAGCCTCAGGTATTTGAGATAATCTATGACATGTGCCATTTTCATTTTTTGGAATGATGTATTCAGTTTCAACGGCTTCCCAAGTTTCATAGCTCACGGATTACACATATGTTTCAAACTTATCGGCCCAATTAGGATAATGATCCATCCTAAGCACCTTCGGGGGGTTGGTTGAATTCCCCATTTCATTTTCTAAGTTTATGTTCTAGATAATTGGTGAAGCATGTGTAAGAAACGCGTTTAAATCTTCCATTTTTAATAAGATAAATATCAAAAGTATAACTTTTCACCCATATAACTCTGAAACAGCGTATAAAATAGAACCAACGTATAGCCTTGCTACCCGTATAACCTTGGTATAACCCTAAAACCCTTTGAACCAAAGTATAACCTTCAAAACATGTAACCTCATACGTATAACTTCTTACCAACGTATAACACTTTATCTGTTCGTATAACTCTGAACCAACGGATAACCTTCAAGAACGTGTAATGCGGACCAAAACCTAACACGGAAAGACTTATACGTGCGTGTATCTTATACGCTTATCAGTAAAAGTTATACGTCTGACGAAACTGTTGAACATCTTGAATCTGAAACTTGAATTTGAGCCAGAAATAACCTAATTCACTCTTGCATAAACATCAATTATGTAATCACGTTCACAATGACCAAACGAATTACAAAATCTTTCATAAATCAGTAAATAATTGATGAATTTGTGTTCAGTTTATCTCGTTGACCTTGAAATCTTCAGAAATTTATCAAATTGACCTTGAATAAGGTGTAATCAGTAGTAAATATAAGCCTTATGCTCTGATACCACTTGTAAGAACATGATCCTGATCATGCTAAACATCATGTACGTTAAATCATAATGATAAGGACCGATTCGTTTATATTTACTATACGATATGATATAGCGGAATTATATCATAAAGCAATCACAACACAATCACTCTTAACATCCAGTATATTGTTATAACAATTTGAGTACAAAACTCAATAACTGTCACAACTGTTATGAAATCTAAAGATGAAAGCCCTACATGTAGACTACAGTGACAACGTATAAGTTGTGGTCACCGTATAAGCTTATACGGGCCTAAAAGCCTATACGCTCCTGACTTATACTTTTCACTTTGCAACTTACTAATATTGACAATTTAGCCCTTCAAAATACAAATGACATATTAAGCCCACTAGACCTAGCATTAGACAAAAATGCTTTAACACTGATTACAGCACACTCAAGGTCAATTGATGAATTTTTTGAAGTTTTAAAGGTCAACGAGATAAGCCAATCACATATTCCTTGATTACTCGCTGAAAGATTTTGCAATTCGTATGGTCATCGTGATCATGATTACATATTCAATGTTTCTGCAAGAGTGAATTAGGATATCTCTGGCTAAAAATCAAATTCTGGATTGAAGATATTCAACAGTTTAATTATGGCGTATAAGTTGGTCTGGTAGACGTATAAGATACACGCGCATATAAGTGTGTAAAGGATATGCGGATGAGTTTGGTCTGCGTATGGTTATACGTTGATTAAGGTTAAACATTTGATCAGGGTTACCCGTTGGGTCAGTGTTACATGCTGATTCAGAGTTATACGGGTGAAATCAAAGTTATAAGCCGGTTATCATTGTTTTTCAAAAATGGAAGATTGAAACGCATTTGTTACACATGCTTCACCAATTATTCAGAACACAAACTTGGAAAATGAAATGGGGATATCAACCAAACTCCCGAAGCTACTTAGGATGGAAGATTATCCTAATTGGGCCGTCAAATTTGAAACGTATGTACAAGTTGTGAGCTATAAAACTTGGGAAGCCGTTGAAACTGAATACATCATTCCAAGAAATGAAAATGGCACAAGTCATAGATTATCTCAAATACCTGAGGCTGGCAAGCCTAGGTTCATGCGTGAGAATAAGATGAGGAACTTATTTCAGCAATCAATCAAATCTGAGATCTTTTAACTCCTTTAACATAATGGATCTTGTTATTCAATATGGGAGGCTCTTATGAATAAAGATCATGGTAATGTTGACAAGAGAAAGTCAAAGATGAATTTGATTAAAAAAGAGTTTGACAATTTCACCATGGTCAAAGGTGAAACGATGCCTCAAATGATTGAAAGATATTGTCACTTGTGAACAAGATGAAGAGATTGGGGATTAACAAAAAAGATTATGAATATATTGATAAACTGGCTGATGCTTTGCATGATGATTGGAATACCTTTGTAATGATTCAACAATCAAATCCAATAAATTATGCAAGACTGACTTTGGCTCGATTAATTGAGAAACTGGAGGCACACGAACTTGAGTCGAGAAAGAAACAGAAAATGAAGAATTAATTTGTTGTTCAAGACATTGTTTTGTATTTTAACTCTTCACAATCTGTGATTTCCCCAAGCCAAAATATCCAAACTGCTTACGTTACCAATAGTAGGTTTGGAGGAAATTCTCAATCAAGTCAATCAGCTAACATACCTCACTTTACAAGCTCTTATGTTGGAACTAGTTTAACAACATCTTTTGTTCCTGATTAATCACCAAGACCCACTAGTCTAACATCTGATGTTATTCAATACAATATTGCTGTGAATCTCAAGAACAATAATGAACTGACTATGGAGAATGCTCAAGAACACATGGTGTTTTTGAGATCTGTTTTGGAGTCTTACGAGTATTTGATCGATTGTCGGATTGGAAATTATAATATGACAAGGGAAGATTATAACCATATTGACCTCGAAGAGATGGAAATGCTTGACATCCATTGGTGTATGGCGAGTGTGGTAAAGAGGGATCAAAGGTTTAGGGAAATCAATGGGAAAAATTGTCTGGATGGAACTACTGCTAATCTTGGTTTTTAATAATCGAAGGTGAGATGCTTTAGATGTAAAGAAAAGGGGCATTTCAAGAGAGAGTGTACTAATCCTGAAGTTGGAAATTCAACTCCTAATCCGTTTGGCTGAGACTACAACCCCACAGGCAATTTATCATCAAAGTTTACCTACACAAGTCAGAAACAAAAAACTTCATCTTCAAAAGCTTGTCATGCTCAACATGGGTTTAACTGGAATTCAGTGGTCCATAAAGCTAATGTGGCAAAAGTGTTTGGTGAATGTTCACAAGCTCAAGAACAAAAGGACAAGGATGTTGCTGAAGGAATGAATGCGGAAGAGATTTCTACTGCTACTGAGGATTCTCCTAAAAGTTTTGAATCGATTTATAATGAATTCTTTAAGTCATTTTTACCACCTGATGTGTTCGAGAGTTTTGCAGGTTGGTTCAATGGCGAAGAAGTTCCACATGGAAAAATCGATTTCGGAATTGATGATGAAGAGGAGATTAGTGAGATGGATCGAGATCACAATACATCAAAAAGTGAAGCAAGTGGAGATTCTGATCAAGAAGGAATTTTTGTTGTAGAAAATGCACCTATTTTTCAAGCTAACATGGCTGGTCAGGTAAAATTTTCTCCTGATGAAATTCAACGCAGTTGTGAATCACATGAAGAAAAGGAATTTGTTATTAATTCGTTGATAACAGATTTTAATTTGCTTAAAAATGATTATAACAAAATGTTTCTTGACTTTCAAAATATGAAAGAGGCTAATGACAAGCTTCAATAATGTAAGAAAAAATTATGGAATAAAATTTTGCAAGATGAAAAAACGATTTCTATGCCACTCACATGTTTGAAGATAAGCAACATGCCATTAATAGACATGTGGATGAGAAAGCGGAATTGTAAAGAGAATTGGAATTTATTAAAATTGAACATGAAAGAGTTGAAACAAAAGTGAAAATTTATTCCGCTTCTCAATATTGTTTGGATCATATTGTTCCAAAAGAGATTCCAAAATATCATGTTGTTCCACCACCAATTTGGAGTTCTTATGTTCCAAAAGAACCCGAAGGATTTCTCAAAGCGTTGAACGTGGTGTCTGATTCAACACAACATGATAATTCATGTGATGAACAAGTTGTTCAATCTGTTCATAGTTCTGAGTGTGACAGTGAAGTTGGTAAACAAGCAGCTGAATTTGTGTTGGATGAATATGAAAGTTCATCTAAAGAAAGTGTTAAAAGTGGTTATCAATCTGGAAAAAAAAATCATTTGGTAAAACTGGTAGATATGATAATCAAAACTCAAAATTTGCTAAAACTAGTTTTTATTATAAACGAAAGGGTATTGGTTTCAAAGAGGATAATCAAAAGCCTAAAAACCACAATATGGTTTTCAAAAGATTGTGTTTGTTAAAGGTGAGACCTCTGATGCACAAAAAGAGGCTATCTTTACAAGGTAATCAAATGATGAGTTTTACAAACTCAAAGCTGAAAGAGAGAAACAAGAGAACCATGTTAATTCCGTAAAAAAAATTGTTGACAGAAGGAAGTGTTTCTGTTGTAATGAAGAAGGACATTTGTTCTATTCGTGTTCTAAAAGATTTTGTCAAGAAGGAAAACATGTGGCGAACAAAAAGCCATATGTTAAAGTTTCTGTGGTTAAACCTACACCTCCACCAATCAAGATTTTAAAGAGAGGTTTAGAAAGGAACATGTCAAAAAGATTTTCGAAGTGGGTGAATGAAGGAATGCCAAGAAAAATGATAATTTTATAAATGAAAGGTTTTGTTGGTCAGAATTGAGTGGTAAATGTTAAAAGTAATGAAAATGTTAACCACCAAATGAACAAGTTGTTAATCCAACTAATAACCAAGTTTCTGAGGTGTTAACTGTTCAAGTTGATGAATAAACTGATGAGTCTTTAAATGAAGTTGTTAATCAAGTTGATCAACGTGTTGTTGTTTCATCGAGTTCATCTGATGAATCGTTGTCTGATTATGAATATGATGATTTGGATGAAGTTTTAAATGAAAAAATAAAATAACCCAAGACCAAGAAGGCTTGAGTTTCCTTGTTTCACTAACTACTTATTTTTGTAGGGGTTTTTAAGATCCAATGATTCACGTTCGATAATGGATAGTGGAGCCTCCAGACACATGACTGGAACTCTCCATCTACTAAAGAATGTTCAATCTATTCGAAGAGGGTATGTGGGATTTGCCGAAAATCAAGGAGGACAAATTGTTGAAGAAGGGATGTTATGGAATGGAAAAGTCATGTTCGAAAATGTGAATTATGCTACTGAGCTAGAGAACAACTTACTGAGAATATCTTAAATTTGTGACAAAGGTTTTTCAACGCATTTTACAAATCAAGATTGTTTGATTCTTAAGCCTGGGTATAAAATTCGAGAAGAGTGGATCTTGATGAAAGCACCAAGAGAAAATGATCTTTACGTGCTTAACATGAATGTTGCTTCATCGATACAAGGAACGTTTCAGTGTTTTGTCACCAAATCATCTGAAAAGGAGTTTGTTTTATGGCATCGTCACATGGGTCTCAACAATGTTCGGAAATTGAACTATCATGTTCACAATAGATTGGCTGAAGGAGTGAACCTTAAAGGTTTTCATTAGGTAAGCCAAAGAAAAAGTCTCACCCGACAAAAGCTGTCAATACAATTAACTTAACGTTTGAGAGGGTTCATATGAATTTATTGGGACATGTGAATGTTAAGAGTATCACTGGGGAACTGTATTGCTTGGTGGTCACTAATGTTTCTCGAATCGAAGAATGAAACGTTTGACAACTTGATGATTTTGTTCAAAAATCTTGAAATGTTATACAACTTGCCAATCCGAAGGATTAGAAGCGACAATGGTATCGAGTTCAGAAACAACCGTATGCTTCAATATTATAATGAGCGGGGTATTCTTCATGAGTTTAACGCTCCTTATACACCACAACAAAATGGTGTTGTTGAACGAAAGAACCGTACTCTGATTGAAACAGCTAGGGCGATGTTGGCGGATTAGAAACTACCTATGAGTTTCTGGTCTGAAGCAGTTGCCTCAACTTGTTACACTCTTAAGGGCGATGTTGGCGGATTAGAAACTACTTATGAGTTTCTGGTCTGAAGCAGTTGCCTCAACTTGTTACACTCTTAACCTTGTCCTGACAGTAAAGAAGTATGGCAAAACCTGTTTTGAGCTACTTAATAGACGTAAGCCTACTTTGAAGTGGCTTGAGACGTTTGGATCCCAATGCACTGTTTTGGATCCTGGTGGTATATTCGGTGCAAAGTCTTTGGATGGTTTCTTCGTGGGTTATGCTAGTCATTTAAGAAAAGTATTTTTACCTAGCATCAACCGCATTGTGCAAGTACAACATGTGGATTGTCAAAGGTATGCAACTCCTGTTCAAAGAAAAGGTGGTTCATGGATGTCCGGCGAAGACATCTTGTGGAGTTGTTTCCCTTTTCTTGAAGAAGAGATTACTGATGAAATAGCCACGGTGTTATTTCAACAATATTCTGGTGAAGTTTTTCATGAAGACAATGTTACACAAGAAGTTCCAATATTTAATGAAGATCTGAATCTTGATGTTGATGTCCATGTAGATGATACTCCAGCTACAACTTCTTTTTACGATGATGGTGAAGATCATACTGATGTGATTGAGTCGTTGATTCAACCGACACCTGATCCTGTTATATCTGATCCTGTTGGTACTGATTTTGTGCTTTCTGTTGAGTGACTACTAATGAAAATATCACGAATCTTCCAAATGATGTGGTAGTTCCTGGTGAAGTTATGCCTCAAAGTTTATCATATCACACAAAAGAGAATATCATTGGAGATCATAATCCTGGTGTTCATACTCGAAGTCAGATTGATCAAAGTCTAAGTTGTTATTATTCTCAAGTTGCTCTTCTTCAAAACCGGTTCTCATTTAAATGTTTCATTTCGCAAATTGAACCGAAGACATACAAGCACGCTTTGACTGAAGAGAGTTGGGTAAATGCTATGCAAGAGGAATTGTTGCAATTTGAAAAACTTGGAGTTTGGAAGCTAGTGAATCTACCAGATGGTAAATGATGCATGAAAATGGTATAATTGTCAGAAGCAAGGCTCGATTAGTGGTTCTGGGATATAATCAAAGAGAAGGGATTGATTTTAATGAGGTCTATGATCCCGTTGCTAGACTTGAAGCAATTAAAAGTTTCTTTGCCTTTGCATCTTGGAAGGGATTCAAGGTCTACCAGCTGGTTGTTAAGTCTGCTTTCCTGAACGGTAAACTGGGTGAAGAATGTTGGGTTTTAGCAAGATTATCAAAGTCCAAAATAAACCATTTATTAGGAAATGCATCGGAAATTAAGTTTTAAATCTTGTTAACCATTACACATAAAACCCGATTTATGTTAAACCCAATCCAGGATCCATATATGATTCACACACTATCAAAACAACCCATTCTCCCGATTGCTATTTTTTTTTAACTAGTGACTCTTTTAAGGTCAGATCGTCAAGACTAGTTTTGTCGAGGATGTGGATCAGTCCTTCGTCAATCCTGCTCTGAACATAACTCCGAACTTTAATGGATCGTTCGGCTTTGAGCCTAATAGCCCCTACCCTCATTAGTTCGGTATATTCATGTGAGACTGAGTTTGACTTTTTTTACATCTTCCTTCGTGGGATCAGTTTCCGTATCCTAAGCATCTTTCATATATATATATATATATATATATATATATATATATATATATATATATATATATATATATTGCTCTTCTTTTCATTGCGCTTTTGGAAACTCCACAAAATGGTGGCCTTTGTTCGTCTTGGCGCCACTTTTTCTTCACCTCATTGCTAAAGAGAAAAATTTTCTCCCTAACTTCTGGAGGTAACCTAGGTTTTTGTGAAATGTATGCAACAAAGGAAATTGAAATCGAAAGAATGCATTTCCAGTTCTTTAGGGTCTGCCGGTAAAAGACCAGTGTTGTATTTTACCGGTGAGAGGGATAAAGTGTTATGGTAAGGTTTTGTAAGGTTTTTTTGGTTTTGTGATTTGAAGAATGGTTTGATGGGATTGTGACAATATTACCTTCTTCCTTATACAACTCTTTGTGCGGTCTTGAAATGAATAATTGCGACAAGTTCTAAATCACACGAAACATGTGACTCACTCAAAGCTTCCGAAAAAATATTTATATGGCATGAGTTTATCTCACAATAACGGAGGAATTGGGTGTAAACGCCATATTTTGCATAAATTTCTTCTCAGTATTACAAAACTTCTTTTTACTTTTTTCACTTTTAGTTTATAGCAGAATTTTTTAGTTGGTTATTTGCAAAAAATTTTCTTGGATATGCTTTTGGTTTTGTTATATAAAAATAGTCTTTGTTTGCTACAAAAAATTTTGTTTATTATAGAATCTTATAATTAGTTGAACTAGTAATTGGTCAAGTAACTCCCCTCCCCACACTTGAATCTCACATTGTCCTCAATGTGAAAAGATTCATAATAAGATTAATAATAAGATTCATATGAAGCATGGAGGGTAAAATGGAAAGGAACTTCCCTACGGGCTAACGAAATTTCGACAGAGCGTCCCCTTTTTTCGTCCGTTTTCTTGTAGTGTACCTAAGTAATAAAACTGCAAACAACTAACAAACGTCCAAATCACAATTATTATATATTTATTTTTATTATTATTATTTATTTATTTATTTATTTATTTATTTATTTACAATGCCGAGTTTAATTAAGGTCTTGGCCAGACCCTACTCCCAATATGTTCATCGGTTTTGGTGGAGGATTAGTACCTCTGAGACGGTCTCGAATGGTCCATCGATGTATGGTTTTAATCGATGTCCATTAACTTTGAACTTGTGGCCTTCAGAATTTGAAATATCAACTGTCCCGTAGTCAAAAACTGATTCAACTATGTGTGGACATGTCCAACAAGATCGCCAACTTGAAATTTTTTGTTTCCTTTTAAATGGGTGTCGTGTAAACGTTTAGTCTTTTCTTTGTAAGACCAGGAATTTTCATATGCCAGTGCTCTTAGTTCTTCTTGTTCGTGAATTTGATCTTTTCGGGTTTTACCGGCGGACATTAGATCAAAGTTCACTGCTCTGAGAGCCCAGTAAGCTTTGTGCTTTAGTTCTACGGGTAGATGACATGCTTTCCCATAAACAAGTTTGAAGGGTGTTGTTCATATGGGGGTTTTGTAGGCTGTCCTAAGGGCCCACAAAGCGTCATCTAATTTTTCTGCCCAATTTTTGCGATTCATTCCTATGGTTCTTTCTAGGATCCTTTTAATTCCCCGATTCGAGACTTCTACTTGCCCACTGGTCTGAGGGTGACATGGTGTTGCCAAATGATGGTGAACTCCATATCGTGCTAATACTTTGTCCATTAAGGTATTACAGAAGTGGGTACCTCTGTCGCTGATTAGGGCTTTTGGAGTACCGAATCGTGAAAACAACTTTTTCAGAAATCGTACAACTACTCGAGCATCGTTAGTGGGAAGAGCTTGTGCTTCTACCCATTTAGACACGTAGTCGACTGCTACAGGATGTACTTATTTCCGAATGAGTTAGGAAATGGGCCCATGAATCTATTCCCCATACATTAAAGACCTCACAAAATTGAATGCCTTTTTGAGCCATCTCATTTTTGGCTGAGATGTTTCCGGCTCTTTGACAAGCATCGCATGCTTGGATCAAAGGATGTGTGTCTTTATATATGGTGGGCCAGAAAAATCCTGCATCAAACACTTTTCTGATCGTGGTGGCGGTACTGTGGTGTCCCCCAGTAGGTCCTTTATGGCAGTTTGAGAATATCTAAGGCTTCCTTTCCTGATACACACCTACGAACTACCTGATTAGCACCTATCCTAAACAAGTAAGGGTCTTCCCAGAAGTAGAACTTATGGTCGGAGAAGAATTTCTTCCGCTGTTGATGAGTGAGCCCTTTCCTTAAGATTCTACATGCTAAATAGTTTGCGAAATCGGCAAACCAAGGACTTTCATCTTCCTCCTACATGACTGCTTGGATATGCATGAGAACATCATGTGGAAAATTATCATTGATAATTTCCTCGTGGTGTCCTTTTGAAGCTGGGCATTCTAAGCTCGAAAGATGGTATGCGGCTACATTTTCTGCTCCTTTTTTGTCTTAACTTCAATGTCGAATTCTTGGAGTAGTAGAATCTATCAGATGAGTCTGGGTTTTGCATCTTGTTTGTTGAAGAGGTATCTTATGGCGGCATGGTCGGTGTATACTATGGTTTTGGAAAGAACTAGGTAGCATCAAAATTTTTCAAAAGCAAAGACTACTGCTAGTAACTCTTTTTCCGTTGTGTAATTTTCTTGTGCATAGTAAATTGGGTGAAAGTGTTTTTCTTTGCGTTGTCCGAGTACGGCTCCAACTGCAAAGTCACTTGCATCGCACATGATCTCGAATGGAAGGGTCCAATCGGGTTTAGTCATGATTGGTGCGTTGACAAGTTTGTCTTCTAATATGTTGAATGATGCAACACATTCTTCAGAGAAGACGAATGGTGCGTCTTTTTCCAGAAGTTTGGTCATAGGTCTCGAAATTTTGGAGAAGTCTTTTATTAAGCGGCGGTAGAAGCCTGCGTGTCCTAGAAAACTTCTAATGGCTCTGACTGAAGTTGGTTGTGGAAGTTTGGATATAGTTTCTATTTTGGCCCTATCAACTTCTAGTCCTGCTTGGGATATCTTATGACCTAGAACGATTCCTTCTTTGACCATAAAATGACATTTTTCCCAGTTGAGTACTAAGTTTACTTCTTCACACCTAGCCAACATTTGTCTAGGTTTTTCAGACAATGATCGAAGGAGTCTCCAAAGACTGAGAAGTCGTCCATGAAAACTTCCATAGAGTGCTCGATCATTTCATGAAAGATGGCCACCATGCAACGTTGGAAGGTGGCTGGATCATTACATAATCCAAATGGCATTCTTCAGTAGGCGAAGGTTCCATATGGACATGTAAAGGTGGTTTTCTCCTGATCCTCAGGAGCAATGGGAATTTGAAAGTATCCGGAAAATCGGTCAAGAAAACAGTAGAACATTTTTCCAGATAATCGCTCAAGCATTTGATCGATGAAAGGAAGTGGAAAATGATCTTTTCTTGTGGCGTCATTAACCTTCCAGTAATCAATGCAAACTCTCCAGCCTGTGATGGTTCTCATTGGTATCAGCTCGTCCTTCTCGTTCATTACGACCATCATTCCTCCCTTCTTGGGTACTACTTGAACGGGACTTACCCGGGGTGAATCCGAGATCGGGTAGATTAATTCGGCATCAAGCAATTTGATTACTTCCTTCTTCACCACATCTTGCATGTTGGGATTGGGACGTCTTTGATGTTGGACCACGGGTTTGTATTCTTCTTCCATGAGGATTTTGTGAGTACAAAAAGAAGGACTGATGCCCTTGATATCCATGATCTTCCATGCGATAGCCTTCTTATGGTTTTTAAGAACCTTAAGAAGTCCGTCTTTCTCCTCTTTAGAAAGGTGAGATGAGATAATTACTGGAAGTTGAGAATCTTTTTCCAGAATGGCGTATTCGAGATGTTTTGGTAGTTCTTTTAACTCTAAGGCTGGTGGTTCTTCAATTGAAGGTTTTGATTTTTCATTACATTCAGTGATCTCATATACTACTTCTGATGCTTCATGATAGTTATTGACTATATTGAGATTATCGTTTTCTAAATTGGGTTTGGTAATAGTGTCAGTTAAGATTTGCGTTTCTAATGAGTTATTAATGGAAGATTTCCACACATAGCAACTCACGATAGAATCGATGATGTCGACACAGTATAATGTGTCATCGTGATGTTGCGGATACTGCATGGATTTTCCTATGTCAAAAGTAACTGCCTCATCATTGATCCTGAGAGTGAGTTTTCCGGTACAAACATCAATAATAGCCTTTGCGGTGGCTAAAACGGGTCTTCCTAAAATCAGAGGTACACTTTTGTCTTCCTCCATGTCTAGAATCACAAAATCTACTAGGAAAACAAACTTTTCAATTTTGACAAGCATGTTTTCAACAATGCCCCGATGATATTTAATGGATCGGTCAGCTAATTGAATGCTCATGCATGTGGGCTTTGGTTCTCCTATCCTAGTTATGCAAAAACTGCATAAGGCATTAAATTAATACTATCTCCTAGGTCATCCAGGGCATTGCTAACAGACAAATTTCCTGTGAGACAAGGGATAGTAAAACTCCCTGGATCAGTCATTTTTGGCGGCAACTTGCTTTGAAGGAAAGCTGAACATTCTTTACTCAATGTGACATGCGATAGCTCCTCCAGCCTCCTTTTGTTGGTCAGCACTTCTTTGAGAAACTTTGCATAGTTCGGCATTTGAGCAATGGCTTCGACGAAAGGGATGTTGATGTAGAGTTGTTTGAAGAATTCTAAAAACTTCCCATACTGAGCTTCCAGTCTCTCCTATTTCAGCCGTCCAGGGTATGGAATAGGTGGAACATAAGTTCGGACTGGTTCCTAAGGTTGTACGGCGCCTTTCGGGATCAGTCTTTCTTGCATTTTCTCAGGGAATTCCTTCTCCATAACTGGTTCTGAAGTTGGTGAGGCAATAGTGGTTGTGCCACTTCTTAATGTAACAGCGTTGGCTGCTGTATTTGGGTTTGTTATTGTGTTGCTTGGAAGAGCGCCGGGTGGTCTTTCGGATAATTGTCGGGCAATTTGTCCGATTTGAGTTTATTGATTCTGTAATGATGCTTGTTGACTTTTGAGGTCGGCTTCATGTTTTAATAATACTCCGCTGATATCAACAGCTCTTGAGTCGGCCTTCTTCTCTGCTTCATTTGTTTTGATCATGAGTTGGATTAGCATTTCTTCGATCTTTGAGTACCTTGGGTTTTGATGGCTACTAGAACTTTGATCTTGAAATTGAGGTTTAGGCTGGAATGGTTGATTCATCGGTCTCTTTTCAAATCCGGGTAAAGTTTGAGTGTTACCTCCGTCTTTCCAGCTGAAATTCGGGTGGTTTCTCCATCCTGGATTGTAGTTATTGCTGAAAGCGTTGTTTAGTCGAGCGATGAAATGGACTTCTTCCTTAGCCATGATGACTTGTTTACAGTCACTCGTATTATGATTTCCTCCACAAGTGTCACAGGTGAGTCTGGTTTTTGATAGCTCGGCTTGAAGTTGTTTGAATTTTTTAGAAAGGGCTTCAAGGTGTGCTGTGACAAAAGTGTTGGAATCAACGTGATGTATTCCTTTATGGTTAGGTGTAGATCTTGGTGGGTTGTAAGCGAAACTCTTCTTTGCGGCCTTCTCCAGGACTTCAAATGCTTCGTTAGGAGATTTAGATCCCAGGTCTCCACCAGCATCTGGTCGATGGCCTGTTTGTTTTGACTGGATTGTGCGTCAAAGAAAGTTTGAACTTGTAACCATACGCTCAGTCCATGGTGTGGACATCTCTCAGAAGACTATTGTATCTTTCCCATGCTGCGTGTAACGACTCATCATCATCGGTCCGAAATCCGGTAATGTTGGCTCGGTATTTGGCAGTTTTATCGGGCGGAAAATATTTGAGGAGAAACTGTTCAACCATCTGGTCCCAAGTGTTGATGGAACCAGAGGAAATAGATTCTATCCATAGGGCTTAGCCCCTTAGAGAGAAAGGAAAGAGTTTAAGTTTGATTTGATCGTCTGAACAGTTTTGGATTTTAAAGGTTCCGCAGATTCGTAGAAATCAAGATATGTGAGAAAGAGGGTCTTCGTCGAGGAGACCATGAAATTGAACTGAATTTTCCACCATATGAATGGTGCTAGATTTGATTTCGAAATTTTCGGTGATTTCGGGTGGAGCCACTCCATTTCCATAGCCTTCGAGAGATGGCTTGGCATACTGGCTCATGTTCGGCTCACTGTTCTGGGCCGCCATCATTTCTTCGGTTTGATTTTCTCCTGATGTGGTGGCGTCTACTGATTCATCTTTGATTGCTTCGGCGGTTTCTGCTGTCCATTTACGTGCTCGTCGACGAAAGAGTCGTTCCGGTTCAGAAATTGGAGAAACAAGCTCAGGCTCAAAAGTAGAGGACATACATGAGACTAAATCAAAAGTAAACACTAAAGTAAAAGTTAGCTAAAGTTAATCTAAATGTTAGTCTAAGTTAAACTATAAGTTAGGCTAAGCTATTTTAAACTATCTAAGGTCTAAGTTAATTAAGCTAAAGTAAGGTAAGGTAAATAAAGGTAAAAAGTAGGCTAGCCGTAAAATTATATATTTTGGTATTTAGAAAAAAAATAAAGGTAAAACAAAACAAAATAGAATTTAACATTTCTATCCATGTTTTAAGACCAAACACACGTCGCAACTTTCCCCGATCCTTGAAAAACACGAACCAATGCTTTGGAAAAGTAAAATCAAACCACTATGTGTATGTGTCTCTGTTTACGTATATCTCTATTTGAACACTAAACCATATATACATGTACTCATCCTACATCACGAAAACTAATCCAAACTTATTTAACGGACATCAGTTTTCAATAAATAAATGAGGATTGGGTAGAAGTCGGGTACATTATTTTATTAATTGTATTGTTTTAGTTTAAATATAGTGTGAACTTTGGTCATTCAAGCCTGTTTATGTGTTTCAGGTCATTAGGCGTTAAGGTTGCCATTCGGGGTGATTTACGAGCTTGGAATAAAGACTTATAAGAGTGGCAATGGTCTGTATGCTTCCCAACACAAAAACTAGTAGTGCCAAAAATCCATGTTAAATGATCCATTCACGTGACGCGAAGGGATAAGGATCAGACGATTCGCGTGACATGAAGCAGTGGAAAATGGAACCCAACTATTTTTTCCTTCGAGCTACGCGAAGGACCAAGCCAGAGACCGTTCGCGATACGCGAACCTGCGAAAAACGGGAAAAATTACATCTATCTTAATGTAATCGTTTTTGAGCCCCTATTTCAAGATATCTTCTATTTTAGTAGCCAGAGAAGAACCCTAGGACGAGTTTGCATCGTCCCGAAGCTTTCAGTTGATCATATCATTTCATCCTTTCATCAGATAAGTGAATTATTCGTGATGCCGATGTCTTTTAGGTCCTCTTTAGATGGATCTAACAACTTTACTCTGATCAATTCGTGTTGTTAGCTAGCGGAACTCACTAACAACACTCGGATCTCGGATCTTAGTTCGTAAGAAAAAGGAAGAAAGATGAAGTTGGGAGGTGTTTGGTAGAGAGAGAATTCTCTTTATTTTCTTGGAAGAAGATTTTGAATTATGAAGGGTTGTGAAAAGTTGGTTGGAAAAATGGGTAAAGTGACCTTATATATGGTCCCCATTTCTTCAACTTTCACAATTTGTCCTTAAAAAATAAACGTACTGAGCTACGTATTACACCGACTAAAAGCAAATATAAATACATACACAATCATAATACAAATATAGATATTAGCCCTACAATCTCCCTCTAGGATTGAGTATGTCCAGGAACCTTCATCAAGTTCCTTTCTTCGTCTTTATTTCTTGAAATCTAGTACTTGTCTTGATCCAAAAGCTTGAACGATATTGGATCTTGGACACTTCTTTATTTTACGATCTTGAATACTTGAACTTCAATCTTATTTTCTGGAAAGAATCGGCAACAAATTTTAGAAACATCAGATGCGGGAGACTCGGCATCTAATTTTCCTTTGTTGACTTTCTTGTGCCGACTTGTTTCTTTGCTTTGTCCTTCGATTGATCTTCAGACACGATCAGTTTCTTTTTAGGTTTAACCGCCAACTGCCACGTTCTCATTTTCTATTAAGCATTTCATCATCTGCAACTTCAGTCTCTGCAGCCCAGGACACTTGATCTTGATTTACAAGTCCATGTACAGCTGCACAAAACTTAGAGCGAATAAGATTCGTTCACAGACCCTATCGAGGGTCAAAGAATAATTTTATTTTTTGAAACATGCCCTTGGTTTGAAGTATTTGCAGAATAACTCTGAAATTTTATTAATATTGACTTTTCATAAAATATCAATTTCAGTCCCTCAACTTGTAAATGATTTATTTAAGTTCCAGTTTCCAACGACCTTTGTATAAACGACCTTGACAACAAAACCCATGATTTTGAATAAAACAAAGATTTAACAAAATATGTACAAATACATAAAAACTTAAAATCTTTTTGGAATTTTCATATATTAAAATATTTCGAATATATATACATAATATTTTAAATTTGAAACATAAAATAAAACAAGATAAAGATAGGAGTAAAGAGGAAATTAATATTATATAGCCATAATATTTACATAATTTTCTAATGACATTAATATTTTTCCGAGAAAGATCACAACATGGAATCACATTGATCGATAACGTCCTAGATAACACTTTTGTTTGGATATTATTATGCCAAGAACCCAATGTCGACTGTAGATATATTTGTCCACTTTAAACTTAACAAGTATTTTAATTTCACTGTGATAGGATCGTTAAAAACAATTTCTTATCATTTTCCAAAGGTTGGATCAATTTCTTAATTTTTATAATTTTATATTATCCGACTCTCTCTAAGCGGGAGCTCCCTCTAAACAAGAAAATCTCTTTTGAAGCCTTTTCGATTTTCTTAACGAAATTGTAAATTAACAAAATATTATAATATTTTTTGTAAATCAAGTGACTCATTTTTGTTTTTTTCAAAGAAACAAAAAATCTTTTTGGTGAGTTATACTTAACTCATTTTCTCCGTCTAAAATTGTGGCATATTTGAAAATATTTACAATTTTATATACAAAAAGATAGATATGTTGTTTAATCAAAATTGATCGATGGCTTTCGTGAAAAGGTCGGCAAAATTGTTGTTAGATGGACTATCTTAAGCATGCATTTTCACATCATATAACAAAGTTGAAGAAATTCAAACCAAAGCCCAGCAGCTGATGACTGATTCATCACTTGAGAGAAGTATTTGGATGATGTAAGTTTGAGAAAAGCTCGACAAGTTGTGGTTGAGTCATTTGAACAAGGTTGGTATTGTTGAAGCACAAAGTATGAAACATTTCCCATTCCTTTAAGTTTTCACATGTCGCTTACAAAAGACTCGAATCCGCAATCGAATGGTTTAGCATCAAATAGCAAGGGTTCGTCTCCCATCTTATGTCGGGGGCAACCACTATCTAAGTACTGAATACTCTTGATAGTCCTCCTTGATTGACCCTACATGCACTAAGAGTTTAACTAGACATGGGTTCCTGAGACTTGGTTGTCTCGGGAAAGTCAACCATAGATTGACCAAACTTGATTTTATTTCTTGAAAACAATTTATTTCCTGGCGACTCATCGCTTGAAGAACAATCCTTAGGAATCCAAGCACAAACTTGTTCCTTGGTTTTGGCAATTTTGGACTTTTGTTTTCTTGATTTTAAAACTATTTTTGGTGAATCCTTAGACTTTTCAGTCTTAGGATCCTTTTTGATTTTATCCTTTTTAGTTTTCCAAAATGGTTTTCTCTTGCGTTTTACTTTATTGACTTTGGATCTCACATCTACTTAACTGGCTTCACTATCGGCTTGATCGGTCCTTGAATTTGGGCTACTAAAAGCACCTTTTGGGGACTGACTAAGCCATTTTTGAATATCAAGTTGTTGCTTGAACCAATGCTTGCAATGTCTTCCAAGGTGAGAAGAATGACCACACACAAAACAACATTTTCTCCTAAGAGCACTATAGAACTCATCAGAACTATAATATGGTTGGTGCAGTGGGAAAGGTGATCCATGTAAAGGAACATGATTATAAAACACATCTGATGTGTGACCCCGATCATCAAAAACATTTGTGTAATATGAATCAACAAAATTTTGTTGATAATGATCATAGTAGTTGTTATCAAAATAGTTGTATGACTGAGGATTTTGTGATTGATTAGTTGTTCGATAAAATGATCTTTTATTTGGTGGCACATATTTACATGAAGTACTAGTTTGATTATCATTTTCAAACCATTTGCTTTTACTTGAATTATCCTCAGTCATACAACTTGATGATGAACAACTAGATATGTTCACCTCAACAGGCCTTTCCACCGACCCACTTTCTTCTACACAACCTGTTGAAGAAGATGAACTAGCATTAGGAGTATTGATGAAAGAATTGGATCAACGGTCTTGGGAACAACATGAACAAATGTCTTTGGTTTTGGCACGTGACCAATACCATAGAACATTTCATCCTCAGGTGGGGAATTAAAACTAAAGTGAGGAACGCTAGTATAGTTATCATTAAAAAAGGTGGAACTGTAGTACTATCATAGCCTATTCCTGTCTTTATATTTAACCCCATTTGTGCCCCAATTATTCCATTAAGCTTTTCAGAAGCTAACTCAAAGTTTTCAATAGGTATTTTCCTTTTGGATAGATCTAGCTCTAATTTGACAATTTTAGCATTTTACTCAACAACACGTTTTTCATGATGTTCAGCTAATTTTTCAGCTATAAAAACTTTTTCACTAAGTTTAGCCATGTCATTACCATGAGTTTTAATCCTAGTAGCATAGATCTTTTTAGCTTTCTTAAGTTCATCATTCTGACACTTAATGCTATGGATTTGATCTAAAATTTTAGCATTACGGTTTCTATAGTGTAAGACTTATCAATACAAGCTTGAGAGCACAAGTGTGTGTGTACCTCAGGAAGGATAAGACTTACTTGAGTACTTCCACCTGCAACACTTGTCCCAGATTTATTTTCTTTTTACTGATTGTTTATTCGAAGATTTTCATCCATCAATTCAAAAGACTTGATGGTAGAAGTCAACTCTGAGAGTGTTATGGTATCCAGGTTTGTCGTTTTATTGATGGTAATCACACTTCTATTCCATGTGTAAGGCAGTGAATTCACCAACTTCATGTTGATCTCAGACAACTTAGTTGTGATACCGGCACTTCTCATTTCAGTGATGAGTGACTCATATCCGTTGATTAGATTGGCAACCGATTCTCCTTGAATATATTTAAACATGTTGAATTCTTCTTTTAACATGTCCTTTTGGTATTCCCTCATATTTAAACTTCCTTCAAGCTTAGAATTGCAAAACATTTTTTTTTTATCAAAAAACTAAGTAATAGTAATTTTTTTTTAAACACTAAGTTAAAACAAAAGACTAAGTTTTTTTTTTGTCAACGAGTCAAAGTCAACTGTTATCAAGTCAAAGTCAACGGGTTAAAGTCAAACTCGATTAGTTTGAGTTAAACTCAAACTCGATTACTTTGACTTGAACTCAAACTCTATTACTTTGAATCAAACACAAATTCGAGTACTTTGAATCGAACTCAAACTCGATTACTTTTACTCGAACTCAAACTCGGGTACTTTGAATTGAACTCAAACTCGATTACTTTGACTTGAACTCAAACACTTTAACTCGACTTGAACACGTTGACTCGACTTGATCACTTTGACTCGACTTGAACACTTTGAATCGACTCGATCACCGTGACTCGACTCGAACAATTTGTCTCGACACGAACACTTTAACTCGAATACTTTGACTTGAACACTTTGACTCGAATTCATTGACTCAAACACTTCGACTCGATCACTTTGACTCGAATAGATTTTTTTTTTGAAGATAACACCCAAACTAACAATGAAGTCTAAAGAATTTTAGACTAAAAACCTATAGATTGGCCTAGATCTGAGTTTTTAAACTAGATCTGAACCCAGACACAAAAACCAAGAACACCAAAAACTTGGATTTGAAGATTTTCGGGTAATTATTGGATGTAAAGTACTACAAAAGTAGCGAGTAACACTAAGAACAACCTCAAATCTACCAAAACCTAAGATCAAAACCCGAAAAGTTTAATCCAAAAACCACAAAGTTGAGCCGAAAGCTTTGATACCACTTGTAGGTCCTCTTTAGATGGATCTAACAACTTTACTCAGATCAATCCGTGTTATTAGCTAGCGGAAATCACCAACAACACTCGGATCAATCAGTGTTGTTAGCTAGCGGAAATCACTAACAACACTCGGATCTCGGATCTTAGTTTGTAAGAAAAAGGAAGAAAGATGAAGTTGGAGGTGTTTGGTAGAGAGAGAATTCCCTTTATTTTCTTGGAATAAGATATTGAATTATGAAGGATTGTGAAAGGTTGGTTGGAGAAATGGGTAAAGTGACCTTATATATGGTCCCCATTTCTCTAACTTTTACAATTTGTCCTTACAAAATAAACGTACTGAGGTACGTATTACACCGACTAAAAGCAAATATAAATACACACACAATCATAATACTAATATAGAATATTAGCCATACACATGCTAAAACCATTGTGTTCACTTTAGGCTAGGGTTTAGTGTAAACTCAATTTGATCAGATTCTATGAGCTTTAATGTTTATGAACTTGATTGAATTTGTTAATTGATCTTATTTACTTTATCAATCAATTGTTTATATAGTTTATGTTTTGATTATCAAACCTTGCATCAACTATTCAGTTGTCTTCATCAATATTTAGGATTAGTTCTTGTGTCATTGAACCAACAATCATTAGTCATTGCAATATAATTGGTTTTCATAACACTAAACTGGTAATTGGGTAAGAACATGTTCAGTTGTGTCAACAATTCGGATAGGGTTTCGCTTGTCATCACAACAAAAACTACTAGGTCTAGTATTTACTACGCAATTGATTTAATAGAACATGTGATTAGTTTTGTTATCGCATTACCTGAACCTGAAGTGAATCACCTTTTGTCAAATTGTTTATAAAATTTACAAGTAATAGTGTGTTCCATTCAAACCATATTTCTAAACTACTTGACATCGTTTGTCCACCTAATATAATAATTAATAAGTCATGAGTTGTAACTTCACTTTCCTTTGATTCCATGAGGAGACTATCTTACTTACCCATACTAGTTATGTGTATTTTAGTCTTATAAGTTGAAAGACCTTGAGATGGATCATAATATACGATGCTAAATGGCGGAAACACGTAGCAAAGAGACAAACACATAACGGGTATGTTTGGCAAAACTAGATGTTAGCTGTAAGCTGTAAGCTGAAGGCTCGAAGCTGAAGGCTGGCAGCTGGTAGCTGTTAGCTGTAGCTTTTTAATATTTAGGTGTTTGGCAGAGTAACAGAAGCTTTTAATAAAACTAGCTGGGTTCCCGCGTAGTGCGGCAGAATGGGCGCACGACCTAACATCAACCGCATAATCAGTGTCGGTACATGATTCACCTGATGACAGTGCATACATAACATGAATGTAGACGTGTAATTCATGGAAAAGCAGTAAGCTTGTAAATGATGTCGAAAATCAAGAAACAAAGCAGAAATATACAGTAATTTCAAATAAATAATATTTTAAACCACCATATTTTGATATGAATCCAATTCTGAACATGCACTGTTCTAATCTGAAACATGTTCTGACTTAATCTCTTTCGACTCAAAAGCGTATTGACACGAATCGAACTAATTTAACCATTTTTGTATCGACTCGTTCTGATCCTAATTTGGTCTTACACATGACTCAAGTTCATCTGACTCGACTCCTAATTTGGTCTTACACATGACTCGAGCTCACCTTACTCGACTTTTTACCGATCCTACCCGATAATCACGTAGTATGTTAATTTTTTAAAATTAAAGAAGTATGAAAATATCATACTCAAATTAAAGAGAATAAAATGCTCGTTTTTATGATGCAATTTGTTTAAAAAATTATTAATGTGTGAAAAAGTTATGGCTCCTAAAAAAGTCATGGGGGGTAGTTAGTTTTAAATAAGGGTTGAATGTGCAACTATAATATAAATTAACAAAAGTTGATATAAGTTCAAGTACTAAACTTGTAAATTCAAATGTAAAAGCTTGTAGCTAGCTTTTTCTCAAACGCTACCAATACTAGCGTTTGAAAAAGGAGCTTTCTCTACCAATCTAAAAGCTTGAAGCTACTTCAACCAAACAAAGCTTTTTATTAAATTTGAGCTTTTTCAAAAAAGCTTAAAGCTTGAAGCTCCTAAAAACTCATAAAAGCTCATTGCCAAACATACCCAACAACTCTCATAAACCTTCACTATATTCATATAACATGAAATTACAAGTGATTAGAAAATATGCAAAAACTGTTACAAATGTCTAACAATTAAGCCTATTTATACAAATCATGTTGGACCATGTAAGTTGATGTCAACGTATAAGACTTATACGCTGCGTATCAGTCTTATACGTTGGACCAGACTTATACGATCCATACAACTTTACTAAAATGACATTTTACCCCCTTATCAATACAATATTTAACAGTTCGGATCATATATTATTTGCAAGACCTAGCCTTAGACATAATGCTCTAACAAACTATCCCTTGGATATTGCTAGGTCCTTGCATCTTCAATCAATACCAAAGAACTTCTTACGATAAGCCTTTCTCTCTACTTCAAATGACGACCTTTTTGATCGTTGTTGAGAAGTTGGACGAGATACTCCGGTAGGCATATATTGAAACCGATTCCATGATGCCTGAATAACCCTCTCCTAACGTTCAGCATTCAACTCAGCCTCAACTCTATCTTGTTCATCACTAACAGCTCTCCATTTAGTTTCCCAAGCCCGTCCAGAATGTATCTTCTTGTCAAAGCATAAATCCACAACTTTCTAGAAATGGTTGGCTTGCGTCTTGACTCTATAATCAGAGCATTGTATCTTGTTCAAGTGTAACACCTCTATGTCTTTCAACAAATAGTTCACCAGCCACATTAGATCATACACGTGAATCACATCATATTTCTGCTCACCACGAACCAAATAAATGCTTGCTTCACCATTCCACACTAAGTATGACCAACAAATGAAATAAGGATGAATATCCTATTTCATTGGGTACAACGGTATAACTCGTAGCGAATCTGGACTCGAATATCTCAACGTTCGTATCAGCTCACCTTCAGGGTTCTTCCTTGATTTGTACATGAAAACTTTAGGAACCAAAGGTGCCCACATCTTAAACCCTCGTTTAGCTTCATTCACCATAAATTCCTACATCTCTTTCACATGTCCACTTTTCGGCTTGTAAAGTAAGTCATTATGAAATATCACAAACATTGAACCATGGCAATGACTTCCCTCCATATAACTATTGAAGTATTGCACTCAAAATAGTCTTCTTATAGAAATCATTCGAATCTTGCTCAAATAAGCAAATCTGATACACTTTCCCATTGCAACATCCTTTTGCGTCGTCTTATAATACTTCACTGGGTTTAAGTACACTTGTTTTGTCTCAGCAACTCGGTCCGGAAACCAACCTTTCATTTCAACCTTGTTGACTTTCTTTGGTTGTTTATAAGGATTTGGTTCCATCTCAATTTCTTCATCAAATACCTCATCAAATGCATCAAACTCTTCAGCTTCTCCAACATACTTAACTAATTCTGGTTGCTCATAAAATTTCACGTCTTGAATTAACCGGTCTTCATTTATATCTGTCTCAGGAATATCGTTTTCAAAATCAAATGTTAGATCTTCCACCGAAATATCCAACATCTTGGCAATTTCATACTTGTCAACAGGAATCTCCCTTTCCTCTAACTCATCCTCCATGTTAGAAACTTTAAACCTTGTTGGATCCAGAAATACATCCAAGTTTACCAACTCTTCCAAAGGTTTATCGGTAGGTGCACTTTTAGTTTCGGACCCCTGTTGTGGTTCATTAGATTGAACATCAACACTAACAGAGTCAAACTTTATCTCAGACTTTTTAGACACAGCATCAGCACCTCCTTGAGGATCATCATCATCATCATCTAAATCAGTATAGTCATCGGCTGAAACCTCAAAATCTAATTTCTCCTCATCTTCTTTATCTTCTTCCTCCTTTTCTTTGGTCTCATCAACAATAGTCTGAACTGGGAGTACTATTGTTTCAACCACAGGTTCATCAACTTGTATAACCATGTCACCAGATCCCCAAGCCTGCATAGAGGCATCTACTACATCATCATCATCAAAGATAGGATCTTCAATCTTTAACTTGTCTTTTTCAGCTGCCCTATCATTATCATAATCCATACGAAATAAGCTTTCTACAATACCAACATCCCCACCATATACTCTTTCAAATACAGTGTCACTAGCTTCAGCACCATCAACATCAGAATTAAGTCGTATCTCAAGCTTCTTCTCAATTATTACAAAATACTTCATATGTTCAGCCAACATATCATCAGATAACTTTCTTTTCCTTTCACTTTCATCCAAACATTTCTTGATCTCCACATTCTCAACCCTCAATCGGTCATTCTCCTCAGACATACTTGTAATCTTAACATCTTGATTCTCGACTTTATCTTTCAATAAATCGAACTCAACTCTTGATGGCCCATCAAATTGTAAGTATATGTTAGAAAAACTCCCAAATGATTGTTGAGACACTTTAGGATCAACTTTAGGCATCTCAACAGGTTTTTCAAGTGCATGTGTAGATTTTGAAATAAACTTCTTAGTAGTTAGAGCTTTCATCAGCTTATTAATAGCAGCATCATTCAGATTCACGTCAAATACTGGAGTCTTTTCAGCTTCAACATATTGATCAACACTTGTAACTTCAGGAGTCTTCTCAATATTCACATCCACTTCAACATTCTCATTCACTGGTTCATCAACCAAACACATGTCAATTTTAAACCTTTTAACCAAATGCTTTAGACCTTTCTTTTTCTGCTTGCTTGACTCGGGAAGATAGGTAGCATCTATATCAAACTTCTTCTTTGGCCGCCTTTCCTTCTTTAATTCAAGCATTGCTCGAGGATCAGCCAAATACTTCTACTAAATTCAGGATCAGACTCTGTTTCCTCTCCAGATTGATCAGCAGTTAGTTTCGTATCTGCAATAGGTTGTTTTTGTTGTGTAGCAGGAGGTGTTACAGGCTTAGATTTAACAGTTTGCTTTCGTTTCTTCTTAGCATTTTGTAATCCCTCTGCCACATCATCCTCAGCCTTCACAAACCAACAACTTCCACCAATTGGAACAAATCTTTGCATATGAACATTTTGTTTTCCTGACCCGAATCACTACCATCTTTCCTCCACTTGTTATCAACAGGTGCAATATAATCTGGATCCCTTTAGATGTCCAAATAAAGTACGTAACACAGGTATCTCCTCCTCCAACTTCTTTTCTAGTATGATTTCAAATTAGCACATCTCTTCACCGACATGTGTGCCAACTTCATGTCCTCGCCAGTCTTATCAACATTAGGTTATTTATGATCAACAATAAGCTGGATAAAACGTGGGTACATCAACCACTTGCTATCAAAGTACATCTTCATATGCTCGAATATAACTTTGGTGAAGTTATATTTCAGATTCAAGCATAGAGCAGTCATCATACACATCTGATAGTCTAGAATCTCCTCATAACCACCCTTATCAACAATGAACTATCACATGCACCATGAACTTGAACGGTCTCGACCATCCCGTTTTCAAATAAGAAACTCTTTTCACCTCGTTCCAATAACCCATCCTTTACAAACATTCTTTGACCATACGTTCATCAAGAGTAGTAGGATCAGTCGATTCATCCCGTATCTCCAACACATCACGAAGCACTTATCCAGGATCAATAATCTCTTTCTTATGAACCATTGAATTTATACATTCTTCTTCAAGCTTGGCATTCTTCAAGAATTCCTCCACGATTTCCTTAATCTCAATGGTGTTAGCTGTAATTGCCTTTAAGATCCTCGATCGAAGAAAGAATGGTAATATGGGCCTGAACGGTTCCATCTTCTCATCTGATCCATTCAAAAATGCACAAACTCTATGATTAGTATCAAAACGACATGTTAGAAATTTTTATGAAAATTGAACAATTTTGAAAATTTTCTAAGTATACACGTATAAGTTCATGTAAGTCCAGTTCAACACATAAGTTCTTTCCACATGTAAGTTTTATCAAACAGATAAGTATATAAGAAGTGTAATTTTTTATAACGGCGTGTAAGTTATTACAACGAATAAGCATGTATAAGTTTGTTTCAACGTATATGTATTTTACAACGTGTAAGTATGACCAATGCGACGAACATGTAAGTGTAACCAACGTGTAAGTCTGTACACGTATAAGTTTCAATGTGTATGATTATGAACGTGTAAGTATTGACCTATACGGCGTATAAGTATCTCAACACTTACAAGTTTACAACCAAAACCTAGGTCAAAATTGATTTTGACAAATCAGACCACAATAGTCAAAAAAAAAAGATGAACACATATGTCCGTTTAAGCATCATGTATGTTTGTTGAACAAAACCCCTTAATCTAAGTCCATAACAAGTCCAATTTATGCATATTTAGACAGACACTGTTCGTCGTTGTTAATATATCCAGATCCAGTCATATTATAACAGATTTTTACCTTGATTAACTCTCGTGGTGTGGAATCAACCACAAGAATCAAATGATCTCGATAACACAGTGTACAGAACAAGATATACGGACAATAGATTAAGAACTCTTATCGTTGTATATGTTTTTTCAAAGAGCGTATATGATGACTATGAATAGACCAGCGTGTAACTTCCATATATATACAACTCACTTATACGTCCGTATAACTATTGAACTTATAGGCCATATAGTCATAAAGACTTATACGCCATATAAGTATAATACTTATACATTGAATCCTTCAACCAACGATTAAATCCGACAATTTTCACACTTTCGAACCCAATCAAGTCCAAATTAATGAATTTGATGAATTCCATTGATATTTAAACTTCAATTTTGAAAACTTTTGACTCAACCAACCATTTTCACATTTTCGAACTCAAACAAGTCCATCTTAATGACCTTGATAAATTCACTTGAACTTTAAATCCCAAATTTTGAATATTTTTGTTAAAAAAACACTCGATTCAGATCCTCGGATATCCAAACTCGATTAACCATTCGTCAAGATCGAAAATAATACAAAAAATGAAAATCTTTTTGGTTTATAAACGAAAATTTTAATCAAAACAAAAATTTTCAAAATTAAACTAAGAACAGAAAGAAACATATTTTTGTAAATTGAGCAAGGAATCATATTGATCAATCCGTTCTTCCATCACGGTTTATATTTTGGCTTTATTATGTCTGATGTTAAGCCTAGTCGTTGGTATTGTTATCCACTTAAACTTTTAAACAAAAGATTCATAGACATCAGTGATACGATTAAGGTTCAGTTAAGCACATAATATTAGAAGATGATTAGATTCTAACCTTGACTCAGGCTTGATTTGATTTTTACCATGTCACCCCAACTTGACTTAAACCTTAGAACAAGCAGATCAAAACATTTAAAATTTATAATTAGCAATCACAACAAAAATTTTCCACAACAAGGTGTACCCCCGTTATCAAGCAATGGACGATTTCCTTTAACATGGATGAGTATGCATGATTTCTTTTACCATGGATGAGTATGAACGATTTCATCTGTCGGCTTGCGGACATTGTATCCCCTTGGGTCCGTTTTTTATTAGTATTAAGACACGCGCAAGGGAGGAATAATGTATGACTAACAGCGTGTTTGATCAAGTCCGTAAGTGATCAAGTTTAATGACTTTTCAGGGTTCGCTCTTAGAGCACATTTTTAAATATTCACCGAAATGAATACTGATGTGCTAATAACAGTCAATTAAATATTAACTAAATTAAACAAGTAATAAAAACTAGACCTAAGACTCAACTACACAAAACACCGGCAAGTGAACCGATCAATTGTACTAAAGCTAAGTAAGTCCGGAATATCGAACCCACATGACTCTATAAATTACGTAAATTAACTAATTAGACTCGACTTACGACACGACTATTTATTATTAATGTTTTAAGGGGGTTTTTAAACTAATATTAAACTAAGAAAGTAAATAAACAATTAAACTAGAAACAAGCAATAAATCACAAGATCGAAACCAATAAGAGAAGGAATCTACCTAGGTAAGAATCCCATGTATCAACAATTATCAAGCAATGGACAACTAACATGATATGGAAACTGATTTCTAAACATATTCATCTAACAAACCCGAAAGGACCCTTGAAATACTCAAACAAAATCCCAAAGAATAATTATTAGATTATTAAGCAATCAGTTGGATTGATTTCCTTAAAGTCATCAATTAAGGTTAATTAATAGTATCATAGGCAAGCAATCTCACGAAACACTAAACCCTGGATAACTTGACAAATTTATCATGACATCATGAACAGGGATCAACACAATAACCAAGCAAGAATACTGTCACCAATCTAACCTAGAATGCAATTGACCAAGACACATGAACAACTCCTCACCTCACAGCTATTGGAATTTAGCAGAACATTATAATCCTAACCAACTATCAACAAGCTTCTATGATCTAATAGGCCTATTCAATCACAATAATCAAAACACCAAGTAATGATTAAACATAAACCCTAAATGTAAAGAACAAAATCAAGATATAAGAGATCTATACGAAGCAATAGTTAACAATCAATCAAGATAACAAACATTCATATGCATCATGAAAACAAAATCAAGTCTTTACTATTAAATCAACAAAACCATAATCAAAACAATTGTCCAAAACAAGAATCAAGTCAATACATATTCATCAAACCTAGGTAGACAAGAAGTCTAGCCAAGAATCATTATTAAAAATAATCCCAAACAAGTATTAAAAACAAAGAAGAAACACATGATAGAAACAATGAACAAAGAATGAAAGTTAGAGCGATAAAACCCTTGGTAATTGATCCTTGAATACCTCCTTGAATGAACTCTTGATTCTCTTTGATTCCTAGCTTCAAAACACCTTCAAACCCTTGGTTTCTCCCTCAAAATAGGTTGCCCAAAGTGATTCGTCTAGGTTTATAACATTAAGTTTATATAGTGCATAACGCGCCTTATCTTGCGAAAAATAGCTGCTCAGGGGGAGTAGGCGCCGCGCGACCAGGCTTGGCCTACCTGGCCGCGTGGCGCGGCGTGTCTAGGGAGGAGCCACGTTTTTTTTTTCTTTTTATTGTATTATTAATTATTGCTCTATCTTGATAAATCTCTTTCTTAAACTCCAAGCAACTATGAGAACTTTCTAGAACTTCTTTTCCTTGACTCGCAAGCCACCATCTATATGAAAACAAATCAAAACACTAAGTGAAGTAATCATGTAACCATTGATAAGCAAAAACGAACATAGACTTCACATGAAATGATAGAAAGAATTAGGTTTTAACATGCAAGACACCAAAAGATTTAAAACACGATAAATAAGAATAAAATTGACTCAAAACCTAAATTAGTAAAAGATGAATAAAACATGAACTAAACCGAACTCAAAACCTTAAATACACATAACTTTACAAGGGATTCTAGATGTATAAATAAACGTATATCAAATACCCATATGATAAACCGCATAAAGACCTCAATGGTTCCAGAAACCTAGGGCGTCCCATCAATAAAGGATTTAAAGCCATAAAACCATACATCGTTGAAGTGTAGACTATGTACTAGACGCTTAAAACACTTTTATTAGCACTTTATTTTTGGTGATCTATTGAAACATAAGGCTTGAGTATGACAGGCTATTAAATGTCTGCCATTATCACTAAGAATTTAGTGCTAGAATACTAACCCATCTTTCAATTTGGCTAGTTAGGTTTATATCACTTATTCCCTTATTTGTTTGTTTTCAAAGCCTACCAATACATCGACATTAAGCAATAGACTTTCATACCTCATTTTACCGGTACTTGAAATAAGATTATCAATGTACTATCATTTTCCTTTTAAGCTTCAAAACTTATTTTGAGGAGCATTTTCTATTGTTATTGTATTTTTCACATTTTTCAATGTTTTTGAATTTTATGATTTTTCAAATGTATTTGACTTTATGATTTTTCAAATGTTTTTGTATTTTCTCAAACAATTTCTTCCCCAAAAATCAAAAACCATTTAAAGAAAGAATATTTACAAGAAAATTTAACGTCGATGAATGGCTATTCAAGGTCGGAATCCATAACCTCGGGATCACTCTCTTTCCCACCTCCCCAACAAATACAAAAATATGTTTTTATCGAAAGCTTTAGTAATAAAGATCGGCTTTTTGTTCGTCGGAGTGAATTTTGTCTACGGTAATCAACTTCTTTTCGTAGCAATCACGAATGAAGTGATACCGTATATCTAGATGTTTAGTTTTAGAGTGACTTACCGGGTTATTAGTTATGGATATGGCAGCAATGTTATCTACAAAAATAGTAGTAAGAAATTTCAAACCGTAATCGTGCATCTGTTCTTGTATCCACAAAACCTGAGAGCAGCAACCAAAAGCAGCCACGTACTCAGCTTCACAGGTAGATAGCGATACAGTCGTCTGCTTCTTACACTACCATGTCACAACCTATTACCAAAGAATTGACAACCAGCGGTGGTAGATTTAGCATTCAGTTTGCAGCTTCCATAATCAGAATCATAATACACTCTCAGCTCAAATACATCGTCTCCTGGATACCCAATACGGACCCCTGGACATTCCTTTAGTGACCGAAGTATCCGTTTCACTAATGATAAGTGAGAGACTCTTGGATTGGATTGATATCAGGTGCACAAACATGTAGGATACATGATGTTTGGTCTTGATGCAGTGAGGGACATGAGGGAACCAGTCATAGAACGGTAGAGTGTTTCGTCAACCTTCTCCCCGTGGGATCAGGACCAATTCCAAAATTTAGTGGGATATGAGTGTTGATCGGTGTTGAGTCAGCCATATTGAGCTTTTCGAGAATATCTTTGACATACTTTGTCTGGTGAACAAAGATACCATCAGACATCTGTTCGACTTGCAAACCCAAAAAACACTTAAATTCTTCCATAGCGCTCATTTCAAACTTCGATTTCATAACTTCCTCAAAATCCTTGCACGGAACATCGTTTATCGACCCAAAAAATGATATCGTCAGCGTAGACCTGGACTATCAGCAAATGACCATCAACTTCCTTTATGAAGAGTGTACAATCGATGGTGCCCCGAACAAAGCTATTGTCTAAAAGGTGTTAATACAATGTGTCATACCAAGCTCTCGGAGCTTGATGTAATCAACAAGGGTTTTGTCGAGCAAGTACACCTTGTCTTTGTGAATCGGATAGTCGAACCCGGTGGTTGTCCTACATAGAACTCTTCACCCAATTTACCGTTAAGGAAAAAATACTTCACATCTAACTGATAACCCTTGATTCCTTTCCAAGATGCAAAATCTAAGAAAATTCTGATTGCTTCAGGTCTAGAAACGGGAGCATAGACTTTGTTGTAATCGATTCCTTCCCTTTGATTAAAACTAAGAACCACCAATCGAGCTTTGTTTCTGACAATGATTCCATTTTTGTCCCTTTTAAACTTGAAAACCCACTTAGTATTTATGCATCGTTTTTCATCAGGCAGATCAACAAGTTTCCACACACCAAGCTTTCCAAATTGTAACAATTCTTCTTGCATCGCATTGACCCAACTTTCTTCAGTCAACGCTTGTTTATATGTTTTTGGTTCAATTTTTGAAAAAAACTTTTAAATGAGAACCGACTTTGAAGAGGAGCAACTTGAGTATAGTAACAACTGAGACTCTGGTCGATTTGACTTCGAGTTAGTACTCTAGTATTAAGATCACCAATAATATTCTCTTCCGGATGATAAGATAATGTTCAAGGAATAAGTTCTTCAGGATCCACCACATCACTTGGAAGATTAGTGACATTCTCTTCTCCAACAACTTCATCAGAAACATGTGTAGGTTTAACCAAATATTCAATCACATCATCATAATCTTCACCATCATCATCAAAGGATGGTGTAGCAACTCCATTCTGTTGTGTTGTATAAGGAGCACTAAATTCATGAGGAATACCACGCTCATCACAGTATTGAAGCATTCGGTTGTTCCTAAACTCGGTAGCATTTTCTCTTTGATTATTCTGATCGGAAAATTATATAACATCTCAAGTTTCTTGAATAAGATCATCAAGTTGTCGGAGGTCTCATCTTTCGACTCAAGAAACACAACCCACAAAAAGAGTGTGTAATATCAGTGACCACCAAATAGTAAAGTTCCCGAGTGATACTTTTGGCATTCACGGGACCAAATAAATCCATGTGTAGCCTCTCGAGAGGTAAGTTGGTTGAGTTGATAGACTTCGTCGGTGAGATTTCTTCTTTTGTTTTCCCTTCTTACAACTCAAACGACAACCTTTGAAATTTACTCCATCAACAAGTTGGTTATGAAGAAGATTGTTCATCTTACGAACGCTGATGTGACCCATCCGTCGATGCCATAACACTGATTCCTTTTATGATGCCTTGGTGACAAAACACTGAACGGTACCCTTAGTCATTGATGTCACACCCATATTAAGAACATAAAGATCATTCTCCCATTGTGCTTTCATCAGTATCCATTCGTCTGGCATCTTGAATCCTGGCTTCAGAATTAAACAATCTTGACTTGTAAAGTGAGTTGAGAAGCCTTTGTCACAGATTTGTGAAATGTTCAACAAATTATTCTCCAACTCAGTGATGTAGATCACATTCTAAAACACCACCTTCCCATTTGACAAAGTTCCCTCACCAACAATCTGACCTCCTTGATTTCTCGCAAACCCCACATATCCTCCTCTAACAGATTTAACATTCTTTAACAAATGAAGAGTTCCAGTCATTGGTCGAGAGGCTCCACTAGCCATAATCCAACGTGAGTCATTGGATCTTTAAAGCCTCTACAAAAGTATGCGATTAGTGAAACAAGGAAACCCAAGCCTTATTGGTCTTGGGTTGTTTCGTTTTTTTCATTTCAAATATCCTCAAAGTCATCATATTCACAATTAGACAATGAATCAACAATGAGCATGAACTAGATGAAACAGACTCAATAACTTGTTCAACCATTAGATTAACAAGTTCATTAGAAGATTCATATGATTGTTCATGAAGAGGTAAAACACTTTGTTCAATAGGTGGTTTAACATTTTCATCTTTTATTTTACTCTTAACCATCCAGTTCTGCCCAACAAAACTTGTCTTGTTATAAATCGTTCTTGAACAATTCATTCTCCACAACTTGTTTTAAAATTTTTATGGGTGGAGAAGTAGGTCTCACAGATGAAACACTCACATGTGGTTTCTTGTTTTTCCACATGTTTTTTCACTTGGGAATTAGAGAATCATTTTGTGTTGGGTTTTAACAAGATTATCAAAGCCATATAAACCCATTTCTATGAAAAACGCAGCGGATTAATTTGTTTTAAATCTTGTTATCTAGATTAATATAAAACCGATTTTATATGTAAACCCAAAAAACCCAGATCCATATACAAGAATGCATACTATCAAAATCAACAACCATAGGGTGTTTATGTAATACAACCTTTCAAGATGCAAGGAGGATGAAGAAGATGATGGTTGAATAGCTAGCCTTCAAGAGAGAAGTGTGTCAAGCTTGTATACCCTCAAGACACCAACAAACACCATGTATGCTAGGATTTGATAACACTTGCACAAGAAAAATCTTCCTTGTGTTCTTCTTCTTCTTTGGCTGAATTCAAGGAGAGAAGAAATAGAGGAGAGAGAGACAATATTTCATGTAATGTGAATGGGTGGTGTTTGTGTTGTTCCAGGAAATATATAAAGAGAGAACTTTAATTCAAACAAGTGGGTGGGAAGTTCCCCCCATAAATGGACGGCCCTAACAGCCCATTTATTATATTTTCTGGAAACACACTAATACTCCATGTACTAGTCACATGACTAATACTCCATGTACTAGTCACATGTCTATTGAAACTTTGTGACATGTAACACTTTTGACATGCCATAAGTTTCATGCAATATATTATAACCATTATCATATATATATATATATATATATATTATTTAACCAACTTAAATAATATCATAAGATAATCTCTCTATATAAACTATCCATATAATTTATTGATTCCTTAAGTGAAAGTATTTAGAAACCCATTTTGTAAATATCATAAGTGTTAATATTTATTTGTTAGATCATATCTACAATAAATATCATGATGTTTGTTTAGCTTGTTATTGGGTATGACCCGACTTGGATCATAACGTACTAGCCACATCAATTATAATATGTGTTTTTGGCCGACCGAGTCCAACAATCTCCCACTTGCACAAGATACATAGAAGATTGATGCAAGTAGTAATTACCGCCTAACAACGGTTTACTACCCCTAATACGTATGACAAAGTGCCATTCAATAACATCATCCCCTTCAAGTCCCTTACTTAAAATGATTTAGGTGAATCTATCATTTATCATTTTGCCACAGATGTCATGCCAAATCCAGAGACACAGAGTGATCATTCTCTGTCGATTTAACTTAGAAGGCCTTAGATATCTTACTCTAAATGAATAAGAGGGACAAATCCCCTTTTGACTACATACGTCTCACACAATCACCTTGTACTACACTTGATCTTAGCCTTATGTACCGTCACGTTTCAGAGCAGAAAAGAACTAAGTCAAAGTGTAATATTCGGTGAATGTCAAGACCCAATATGTATCTCAGGTCGGAGGATACTATGATATTCGCCTTTACTCAAATTTACTTATGATCAATCACAAAGATTCCATATGGTAATATTTGAGGGCGGGTCAGTCCAATATTTATATACCATAAATATCTGTGAACCTTTGCAACAAACCCTTGCTATATATCCATACCTTATGAATATCCACCAATCCAAGTTCATAATACTCTTACCTTCATATTTGTTCCCACAAATATGAGCGACTATGGACATTTATAATAATTAACTTATTCATGGATTTAAACATGCTAAAATGGAAAATAACTCAAAATGTCATAATCATAAAACATAATCATAGGAATGAGTTAAAATAACAATTGTTCCGATATCCAAATACAAAATAGATCAAATCCAATCACTAGAATATCGAAGTCCTAAGGCGCAAGTATGACCCTCATGCTTCGGCCTTTCAAAGAGCTTCGTGAGTAGATTCGCAATGTTTTGATCGGTGTGAACTTTGCGAATACATATATTTCCTTTTTCAACTTCATCCCTTATGTAGTTGAATCTCCGCTCAATGTGCCTTGTCTTTTGATTTGCACGGGGTTCCTTGATTTGAGCAATCGCACCCTCGTTGTCACAAAAGATCTCTAGACGGTCCCGAATGGTATGGACCACCCCTAGGTCGGTAATGAACTTTCTTATCTATACAACTTCTTGAGCGGCTAATGAGGCAGCGATGTATTCCGATTCAGTGGTGGACAATGCTAGCACATCTTGGTTTGCGCTCTTCCAAGAAACTGCCCCACCATTCATAAGGAAAACGTATCCCGATTGTGATCGAGAATCATCTCGATCAGTTTGGAAACTCACATCCGTGTAACCCTTTACAACGAGTTCCTCCTCACCAGAGCCATATATTAGAAACAAATCCTTAGTCCTTATAAGGTATTTCAATATACTCTTAACCGCCATCCAATGGCTACTTCCAGAATTTTGTTGGTATCTACTTGTCATGCTCAAAGCGCATGAGACATCCGGTCTAGTGCATATCATGGCATACATGATGGATCTTATAGCCGATGCATATGGGATTCCTTTCATTTTCTCTTGCTCATCCTTTGAGCTTGGACATTGAGACGCACTCAATATCGTTCCTCTTTGAATAGGTACCAACCTTTCTTAAAGTTCTCCATCTTGAACCTTTTCAAGATTTTATCAATGTATGCACTTTGGTTTAAACCTATCAACCACCTTGATCTATCCCTATAGATCTTTATTCCTAAAATATAGGCAGCTTCACCAAGATCTTTGATGGAAAAACAACTTCCAAGCCAGGCGTTTACATCTTCCATGGTTGGAATGTCATTTCCAAACAATAGTATGTCATCAACATACAATACTAGGAAAGTAATGATGCTCCCAACTTTCTTGACCTATTCATCAAAACAGTGATTCCAAGTTCTAGATGCTTGTTTCAATCCATAGATTGATTTCTTTAACTCGCATACTTTATTAGGATGTTGTGGATCGACAAAACCTCGGGCAAAACCATATAGACATCTTCTTCAAGATGTCCATTTAGAAAAGGGATTTTGACATCCATTTGCCAAATCTCATAGTTATAATATGCGGCTATGGCAAATAATATCCTAATTGACTTTAGCATTGCCACGGGCGAAAAGGTCTCATCATAATCAACCCCTTGAGTTTGAGTAAAACATTTTGCTACAAGTCTTGTTTTTAAGTATCCAAGTTTCCATGCATATCGATTTTCTTCTTGAAAACCCACTTACTTTCAACCGGTTTTGAGTTAAGAGGTGGTACAACCAAATCCCATTCTTGGTTGTCATGCATGGATTGCATCTCAACGTTCATAGCTTCAAGCCATTTATCACAATCGGATTGTGACATTGCATCCTGGTATGTGGTGGGTTCATCCGAATCTACCACATAGCATCCATCCACGAAAAATCCATATCTTTCGGGTGGATTACTAATTCTACCAGATTTTCGAACGTTTTGTGTGTCTTGATCAACCATTTGATCGTTCTCAACAACCTCTTTTTGAGTTCTAGTATCAACCAAACGTGTATCGGCTTGTGGTTCTCGATCCTCCTCGAGTTCCACCGTTCTACTAGTTCCTTCCATAAGGAACTTAGTTTCCAAGAACTCGGCCTTTCAAGCAATGAACACCTTTTGCTCGGCTGGGTTGTAGAAATAATATCCCATAGAGTCTTTGGGATATCCTACAAAGATACACTTAGTGGATTGGCTTTCAAGTTTGTTTTGGGTGTTGTGCTTAACATAAGCCTCACAACCCCATACCTTTAAATATGATAATGATGGAACCCTTCCATGTCATATTTCAAAAGGTGTCTTATCCACTTTCTTGGTTGGTGCCATATTTAGAATACGGACTGCGCGAACAATGAGAAACCCCAAAATGATAGAGGCAATGTGCTTCTAGCCATCATAGACCAAACCATGTCCAACAAAGTTCGATTCCTCCTTTCGGACACACCATTATGTTGTGGTGTTCTGGCTGGAGTGAGTTGTGAGATGATTCCACAACTCTTAAGATGATCTTGAAAAGCATCACTAAGGTATTCACCTCCTATATCCGAACGAAGTACTTTGATGGTTTTATTGGGTTGATTTTCTACTTCATTTTGGAAGACTTTGAACATTTCAAAAGCTTCATATTTGTGTCTTAACAAGTATACATACCCATAACAACTATAACCATCGATAAAGGTAATGAAGTATCTTTCACCATTCCTTGTCATTTCCTTAAAAGGACCACATACATTTGAATGTATGATACCTAATAAGTCTTTTTCCCTTTCGTTAGTTGGACACTAAAGGGTTCCTTGGCCATATTTTCTTGTAGACAAGATTCACACTTATCAAATGAATCATCATTTGATTCCAAAAGACCATTCTTTTGAAGTATATGTATGCGACCCTTGTTTACATGACCAAGGCGACAATACCAAAGATAAGTCTTACTCAAATCCACTTTGAGTTTCTTGGTGCTTGATTGGTACAACTTGTTATTAAAGGATGTGTTATCATGAACTATTTCATAAATGCCATTAGACGGCATTTCTTTAAAATAGAAGACATCATTCATGAAAACACAAATACCGTTGTTTACAAACTTCAAATCATAACCATATTGTCTTAAAAGAGAAACGGAGATAATGTTCCTAGTCAAACTAGGAGCATATAAATGTTTTTCAATTCAACTTCCAAACCATTTGGAAGCTTTAAAATGTAGTCTCCTTGGGCTTCGACATCAACTTTTACGCCTTTGCCCATGAAGATACTTGTATCTCCTTTCTTGAAATACTTATTTCTTTTGAACTCCTGCAACAAATGGCATATATGAGTTCCACATCCGGTATCTAATACCCATATGCTAGAAGAAATATCATTAAGTTCAATATGGATCATGAAAGTTGTACCCGAGGTTTTCCGCGCATCCCTCTTTTCTTTCAACTCTTTGAGATAGGTTGGACAATTCCTCATCCAATGTCCTTTCTCACCACAACCAAAGCACGGATCCTCCGAGCTAACCTTTAGCTTCTTCTTCTTTGGTTTCGTTGGTTCCGCTTTAGTTTTCCCTTTGAACTTACCCTTGACGTGCCCCTTACCTCTGGCAACCTTTGCCTTAGGTTCTGGGTGATGCCTCTTCTTATTGCCACCTTCATTGATCGTGAGAACCGGTAAAACCCTTTTACCCATTCCCGCATTGGCCGTCTTGAGCATTGCGTGAAGCTCACCAATGCTCTTGTCCCATCCATTCATGTTATAACTCATGACAAAAGTCTCAAATCTTTTGGTTAGGCCATTAAGGATCATATCCGTGGCTAACACTTTTGAGACGGAAAAATTTAGCCGTTCAAGTCGATCAATGTGGCTTTTCATCTTATTCACATAAGTTGAAATGGATTGGGTTTCTTCCATATGACATGCATGAAGCGCTCGAACCATTTCGAAGCGTTCCACCCTAGCTTGAGTTAGGAACATTTCCTTAAGTTGGGTGATCATGTCATATGCCCCATAATTGTCAAAACCCTTTTGAATTTCGGAAATCATAGTTCCCAACGTGAGAAAAGAAACTTGCACCAAATCCTCGGTGTATTTCAACCAATCGTTATAGGCATCCACATCATCAATGTTTGGTGTGTCGGGAATAAGATCGTCCAATATGTAGGATTTCTTTTTTTGCTTGAGAACGATTCTCAAATTTCGATACCAATCCATAATATTGTTATAGTTAAGACGATCCTTGTCAAGTATAGCTCTTAGTGATAGGTTATGCACGGGTGGGATAATTGCGTTAGTTGGATTGATTGTGGCCATCTACATAATTTAACAAAGCTCAATTTTAGTATTTTCGATATCATTTAAATAATTTTAACCATTAATACCCTTTATGTCTCCAAGATAATTAATGATTAAAATCTAGAACCCAACGTTACATTCACATAGCAGTTAGGTGACCTTTAACCTACTATTAAATTAACAAGGTAGTCAACGTTTGACGATTGCAACCCTTTGCAACTTCTAGTTTTATGGGATCGGTTAAACATCATATGTTTAGTTGGCAGTTTAATCCCATCAACACCTTTGTACGCCATGCTTCGGTGACCCTATTCACATGGTTTCCAAATCAAGCCGTCCTACTTACACACACATGTGACTTTGCACATACAAGTGGTTAGGTGACCTTTATCCCAAATCGAGTTCCCAAGTGATTCGAGTGTTGTATAAAAGGATGGTGTTAAACTTGTTTAAAAGGGATTTAAGTTTTCTAAATTCTAGATTGGAAAACTATTTATGTACCTTGCATTTGCATGCATTCAAATGTACGGTACTTTGTTTTGAAAACCAATTTTCAAAATTCCTTTTAATAAAACCCATTTTATTGTGAAATCATTAACCTTTAATGAAACCAATTTTATTACCTAATGATTTCTAAGGAACCAATTTTATGCAAGTTGTTGATATTAAGTTTGTTAATTATACTTATCCAAATAAGATAAAACAAAATATAAATCAACCATGCAAGCATAAATAAACAACCACAAGTTCATAACTATAGCCTCCTAATCTTGGCCACACTTGTTGACCGAAACAAGTGTGCCAAAAATCTCTCCTAGGGGACCAAATGAACAAAGGCATGTGTCGGTGAACTCCCACTTGATCCCGCATCCAAATGCCTCAAGTGTCCACTTTGTGTTGTGACCTCTCAACTTAATTTTGGCTTCCTTTTGGGCTTAAAGTTCATCTCCTTGCTTCCATGGGCCTCCAAGTTTGGGCTTTGGTCATTGGGATAGAATCCCATCTTGGACTATGAGGTCCATTAAGACCCAAAACCAAAACCTTAACTTTGTGTGCATCTTCTTTTACAAAAAAAATATATATATATCCTAATACATTTTTATCTAGTAAAAGAAATACAACAAATCTACTTATTACTACAAACGAATATGGATAAATAAATAGATTAAAAATCAAAATAAAATGAATATTACAACCAAATTAAATAATCAAATGAACCACAACACAATCATTCATCCAAACACAAGGCCATGGATAGGTTATGAACATCCAATACACATCCAAATATTCAAGTATTACAAGTCTAAATGGTTCCCCCTCGGCCAACGATAAGAAAACGGAAAGTTTTGGGTTTTGTCCAAACAAAACAACCAATCAACTAAATGACTTAATTCTTCAAGATTATCACATGCATGTAAAGTATAATCTTGAAAAACCAAGGGGTAACCAAAAAATTTCAGCCATATGGTGAATCACACCATAAAATCCAAAAACATTTTAGATCTATTGAAGCATGTATTCGTATAAGCGGCTTTGATACCATTGTTGGGTTTTAACAAGATTACCAAAGTCATATAAATGTTGGACTCGGCCTGCCCAAGACACATACAATATTGATGTGGCTAGTGTGTTATGATCCAAGTCGGGTCATACCCAATAACAAGCTAAACAAACACCATATATATTTGTTTAAATGATGTGATCATAGTAAATAAATATCAACACTTGATTTTGGGAATTGGTTTCCTAAACAATTGCACTTGAAAGAATAATAAATTAATGGATAATTTATTTTAGAGAGATTAATTCATAGTGTTATTTAATTGGTTAAATAACATCAAAGAGAGTAATGTGTAAATATCGTTGCTTGGATCTTGTAACATGTAGCATAATGTTACATGTAACAAATAAAATGTGCATGCAACAAACATGAAAGGTTGTGTAACAAAATTTGAAATTCAAATTGTGGGTGGGACCCACTTGTGGCCACCCCTTTATGGGGAAACACCCCCAATCACATGACATGCATTATTCCTTTTGTTGGTTTACATATCCAAGAACTCTCTCTCTCTCTCTCTCTCTCTCTCTCTCTCTATGCTCTCTCTCTCTTTTATTTCTTTGCATGACAACTCCTTGTTTTTCTCTCCATATTTTTGGCAAAAGAACAAGGAAAGGAGGTGTTCATAATCAAGTACAAATCCTAGCTAAAGTGGAGTCTTGTTAGTGACTTGGGGTATACTAGCTTGAGGCATTCGGTTTTGAAGGCTTGCATTCACAAACCGTAATCTCCTTCATCTTTCTTGCATCTTGAAAGGTTGAATTACATAAACCCCTTTGGATGTTGTTTATGTATGCATGTAAATTCGTATATGGATCCGGGGCTTGGGTTTTACATATGAAATGGGTTTTATATTAATCTAAATAACAAGATTTAAAACTAAATAATCCACTGCGTTTTTCTATATAATGGGTTATATGGACTTTGATAATCTTGTTAAAACCCAACAATGGTATTAGAGTTGCTTATACGGATACATGCATCAATAGATCTAAAAATTTTCGTGCTTTATGGTGTGGTTCACCATATGGCCGAAATTTTTGGGGCTTTTGGTTACCCCTTAGTTCTTCAAGGTTATACTTTACATGCATGTGATAATCTTGAAGAATTAAGTCATTTGGATGATTGGTTGTTTTGTTTGGACAAAACCCAAAACTTTCGGTTTTATTATCCTTGGCCGAAAGTTTGAGGTTCATAAGGGGAACCATTTAGAGATGTAATACTTGCATATTTGGATGTGCATTTGGATGTTCATAACCTAGCCATGACCTTGTGTTTGGATGTGTGTTTGTGTTGTGATTTATTCAATATTCAGTTTGGTTGTAATATTATTTTATTCGGGTTTGTAATCTATTTATTCATTCATATTGGTTTGTAATAATAATTTGATTAGTTGTATTTCTTTTACTAGAGAAAAATGTATTAGGATATATTTTTGTAAAAGAAGAAGCAACAAAGTTACGGTTTTGGTTTTGGGCCTTAATGGACCTCATAGTCCAAGATGGGATTTTAGCCCAATGACCAAAGCCCAAACTTGGAGGCCCATGGAAGCAAGGAGCTGAAGTTGGAGCCCAATTGGAAGCCCAAATAAAGTGGAAGACTCACAACACAAGGTGGACACTTGTAGCATATGGATGCGGGATCAAGTGGGAGTTCACCGACGCATGCCTTGTATCATTCTCGTCCCTTAGGAGAGACCTTTTGGCACACTTGTTTCGGTCAACAAGTGTTGTCATATTAGGTAGCTATGGTTATGAACTTATGGTTGTTTATTTATGCTTGCATGGTTGATTTATATTTTTTGTTTTATCTTATTTGGATAAAGATAATTAACAAACTTAATATCAACAACTTGCATAAAGTTGGTTCCTTAGAAATCATTAGGTAATAAAATTGGTTTTGTTAAAGGATAATGATTTCACAATAAAATGGGTTTTATTAAAAGGAACTTTGAAAATGGGTTTTCAAATAAAGTACCATACATTTGAATGCATGCAAATGCAAGGTACATAGTTTTCCAATCTAGAATTTAGAAAAATCCCTTTTTAAACAACAAGTTAAACACCATCCTTTTATACAACACTTAAGTCACTTGTAGACTTGATGTGGGGTAAGGGTCACCTAACCACATTTAAGAAAACTTGTGATCTTAAGGTGATTTTACAATACTTGTGGATTGAGGGTCACCTAACAACTTGTATGTGTAGACTCACACGTGTGTGTAAGTAGGATGACTTGATTTGGAAACCATGTGAATAGGGTCACCGGCACATGGGGCTCAAAGGTGTTGATGAGATTAAACATGCCAACTAAACATATGATGTTTAACAGATCTCATAAAACTAGAAGTTGCAAAGGGTTGCAATTGTCAAACGTTGACTACCTTGTTAATTTGAATAGTGGGATGAAGGTCATCTAACTACTATTTGAATGAAACGTTGGATTCTAGATTTTAATCAATAATTATCTTAGAGACATTAAAGGGTATTAAAGATTAAAATTTATTGATATCGAAAATACTAATTTGAACTTTGTTAAATTCTTTAATAGATGGCCGCAAACAATCCACCGAACGCTATTATCCCTCACGTGCATAATTTATCACTTAGATCCATTCTGGATAAGGATCGTCTAAACTTTAACAACTTTATGGACTGGTATCGAAACTTGAGAATTGTTCTCAAGCAAGAGAAGAAGTCTTATATATTAGACGATCCTATTCCCGATGAACCCGATGTCAACAACTTGGATGCCTACGCGGATTGGTTGAAATATACCGAGGATTCGGTGCAAGTTTCTTGCCTCATGTTGGGAACAATGATTCCCGAGATCCAAAAGGATTTCGAGAATCATGGGGCGTATGACATGATAACCCAGCTTAAGGAAATGTTCCTTACTCAAGCTATGGTAGAGCGCTTCGAAACGGTTCGAGCACTTCATGCATGTCATATGAAAGAAACCCAATCCGTGTCATCTTATGTGCTTAAGATGAAAAGCCACATTGATCGGCTTGAACGGCTTAACTATCCCGTCTCAAAAGAGTTGGCCACGGATTTGATCCTGAACGGCCTAACCAAAAGGTTTGTGACATTCTTCATGAACTACAACATGAACGGATGGGACAAAAGCATTGGTGAGATTCACGCAATGCTTAAGACAGCCGAAGCCGGCATGGGTAAAAAGGTTTTACCCGTTCTCACGATCAATGAGGGTGGCATGAAGAAAAGGCATCACCCGGAACCAAAGGCAAAGGTTGTCGTTGGTAAGGGACAAGTCAAGAAGGGGTTCAAGGGAAAAGCAAAGGCGGAACCAAAACACAAGAAGCTAAAGGCTAGCGCTGAGGATCTGTGCTTTGGTTGTGGGGAGATAGGTCACTGGATGAGAAATTGTCCAACCTATCTCAAGGAGTTGAAAGCTAAGAGGGATGCGGGGCAAACCTCAGGTACAACTTTCATGATTCATATTGATCTTAATATTATTTCTTCTAACACATGGGTATTGGATACCGGATGTGGAACTCATATATGCAATTCATTGCAGGGGTTCAAAAGAAGAAATGATTTCAAGAAAGGAGATATAA